>NC_072735.1:148387016-148532161 GCF_026930045.1 Uloborus diversus | reverse complement strand
TAAGCAATTTTTCGAAAATTCGATTTTGTTCTTTTTCTATTCCAATTTTAAGAACATTTTCCCGAACAAAATTATCATAAGATGGACTTAAGATAAGTAAGTAAGTTACCAAGTTATCATAACGTGGAACCGTAACGTGGGCAAGTCAATTGTCGAAAAATTCATCATGCATTATTTGTAAACGTACAGGGGGAACCAAAAGACCTTTTAATTTTCTGCTACGGGCAAAGCCATGCGTTTACCACAAGTCATAAATACAAGCGCTTGACCGAGAGATAAGAAATAGCTAAATATTTTTTGTTCTACTCGCATTTACTACTCTGCTTCTGTATGTACATTTAAACTATTATTTTTTTTATATATATTTATCCAAGAACATTATTCATCACACTCATTTTTACCTTTTTCACGTACCAACTAGTTACTCAAGCAGAACATTAATGCCAAATTCCGCAGCATAATATTCCACATAATGCGACTTCCATAAAGTTAAGCAACGCTAAACCAACGCTGTTTGATACAAACAATGTAACTACTACTTCTTGACGCGAATTTAAATACGAAAAAAAATTCTTTTTTTCCAGAGGTTTTTTTTTCCCCCAGGATTTCCCCAAGAAAAAAAAATTTTTACCCATAGAATTCCCCTCAAAACCCATTTCCCCAGAGAGCACCAAATTTCCCCCAAAATGGGGAAATTTCCCCCAATCTGGCAACACTGCTTGTTTCATCGCATAAACGAAATGAAGAACATAGTCCATGTTCTACTTCAAGGAATGCAAAATTTCCTTTATTTTAATTTTAGAAATAATTTTTAAATATTTAAATACTGTAGCAGTCCAATTTTCCGAACTTCTACTATCCGAATCGATGGTTATCCGAATCACCTTGAGAATATCAGAAAAGAGAATGAAATTCCCATTCGCAAAATAATGTCTCTGACTACGAGCTCAAAAATAGTGAATTTGGTTACTTTGACCGAAATTTTCATTAAGCAATGACTTTTATACAAAAATACGATACGTACATACTGTACAGCACTCGTAAGTATGCTTAAAGATTTAAAAGTATTGCGTTTTTATTTGATTACTTAAAGCCCTTTTCTTTAAAAATAGTTTTCTTCCTCCATTTTCAACATACATACAGTAATTTATTTAAAAAACCCTATTATCCGAGTTTTTGACTATCCGAATGGGGTCCGGTTCCATTTGATTTGAATAATTGGAGTTCTACTGCATTGTTTTTTGCCTCAGTAATGAACAGATCTTATGAGATACATCCGTTACTGAGAGAAAAAAGATTTTTGAATAGTTTTTCTGGAAATCTTCAAAGTTTAATTGCATTACTACCATGAAACAACAATGTAGCGTATTCGGTGTCTTTGTAGGTTGTTTTTGTACAAAACAAACTTAAAAATTATGATTATGTACTTAACTTAATAATTTGTGGCTCTATTTCTAAGTCCAACACTGCAACACCGCCATAAAATATAAATTAAAAAGTTTTACTTGTGGTATGCATGCCAGATTTCTGAAATGTTCAACTGGGACACCGGAATGCCTCCCCCCCCCCCCCCCGCCCCGCTTTCCCCTTTTCCCAAAGCGTCGCTTGTATTCAAATGAACGACACAAAAAAAAAAAGGTTTCTCGAATTTCTTCCGCAGCACCCCCCTAAAATGTGCCAATGGACTAGAAAACATGATTTGCAAAGTTTCAGCTTAATCCGATATTATTAACACGTGCGTAAAAAGACTAAAGTTACGAAAAACAGTGATTTTTAGCAAAAAAACGTAGTTTTTCTTCCTTAAAACCAAAACTTTTCATCCTAGAAACTTTCGTTCTGGTCTCATTTTATAGGAAATTTTATTCTCGTGATGAGTTATCTTATCCATTTAAAATATATATATATATATATATATATATATATATATATATATATATATATATATATATATATATATATATATATATATATATATATATAGAATGGTACTTGGCATTTTTTAGGTCAGGTCATGGAAGATATCATCAATAAGAAATTTTCAGGCAAAGACCTAAAAGCATTACAATATTCAATTACATTCATTTGCTCTTTGTTGATTTTAATTAATCCATTAAAAAGGCTTCATTTGGAGGTACTTTAAAAATTAAATGCAACAAATTGCTGATTTAAAATAAAGGAACTAAGCAGTTCAAAAAAGAAAGCAGAGTTAAAAAATTACAAAAAAGAAAAGAAAAAATCTAGTGCATTTTATTGCTTTCACTGTTAAATTATACATCATTATGTTATTACTTTTCATGGAGAAGTTAAAGTGGTAATGGCTTCGATATGATAGATTTTGATGAATGTGGAAAAATGTGCCTGCATTCGGACATAACTTGTAATAGAAACTGTCGTTACTTAGAAATTAGTTTTACACCTGTTTCAGCTGTGCCATTGACAACCCTTAAACTGTTTACTACCTTTTTAGCTTTAATATAATATTGGTTTTCACACTATTAATCAAGATCAGTATTTAAAAACTTTGTATCGATTTCAAATTTCTTTAAAAAAAATTACATCTCTTAAAAAGTTTGAGGAGAAATGAAAAAATCTACTTCTTTGTCCACTAAACTAAGCTTCTTTCAGATTGAGCTGTGCTTTTATATCTCTATCATCACAATCATCTTCATTATCTCCTACTTCGGATTTTAATTTTGTAGTCTTTTTTGCTATGATCTTTTTTCCTCCTTAAAGTATCAAAAAAGGGAAATGTAACCTTCTCTGAGTTCCAGGACCACAAATGGTTATTTTTTAGGTATTTCTGTGCCTACACATCATCTTCATAAATACTCTTGTATTGAACCTAAGAGTTTATTTACTAGATCTTGGTTTGGGGCCAAAGCTGGATCGCAGACAATAAACCATACTTTTCCGTAAATATTGTTGATAAACAACCAAATATCTTCAATACCTTTTATCTTTAAATCGATTAAGAAAAGCCCATCCCTGAGAAGATATATTTTTAAATAGTATATGAGGCAGTGAGAAGCAAAGTAATGTAATTGACAAAATTAAAATTTTCGAGACAATCATTACAAAATAATATGGAAACATCTCCCTCTGCTTAGGGGAAAGAGATGGTACTAGTAGCTCTGGTAGGGGATGTTATATAGCATGATTTAGAAAAAAAAAAGTTCAATGAAAGCCTACCTAGGATCTGCACTTTAAACGCATTTTATAAGGAACTTTAAAAAGTCCACTTACATCCCTTTCCTTCTCACTGTGTCATATAGTCTTTGCCCTCCATCTGGTGTGATGAAATACGCCAGGTACTCGAAAAGTAACATTGTTTGGAGAAAGACTCCCTAAATAAGTTAAGCAAAGGGGAATGAACTTCTTATAGGCATCCCTAAGCTGCTACTGTTTTTAATTCTCAAAAAGAAAACTTGAAATTTCACCTGGATTGCTTACTTTGTTTTTAATCTAATATACTTGCTTTGAATTGCTTCTTATCTATACCATTCATCCTGACATTCTTGAAAAATATCTGGTTGTCTATAGTGGACGTACCTATTTTGCAAATCAAAACTCCTTTCAAACCAACTTCTAAGATGTGGTAGTGACTTGCTAAATACAAAAACTTTTTCTGTAACAGCTGTAATCACAAAACGCAGGTTTTGTGAGTGCAGAAAGGAGTGTGCAGAAAGGAGCTATAAAATGACTGTCATTTTAACGAAAGCCCTAACAAGTCCTCGTCTACGAACACAGGCCACTTTCCTGGGAATCGTAGTTTTTCCTTTCTTTGGGGGGTCGAAAACCCTTACAAGACTGGGATTTTTAAGCTAGTGTTTAGCTCTGACCACCGAGGAGGAAAGCAACGTTTTGTATTTATGGCTTCTACATCTAATTTCATAAGTTTTACATGCAGTTGTTTGTTTCAGCTTTGAGTTTTAGAGACATAATTATAGTACAGTGAAATCCTGTTACAACGAACTTCAAATTACCAGAAATTTTCTTCGTTGTAACGAGGCTTTAGTAGTAATGAAATTCAAGCAACGTAATGGAAAGCAAATCGCAGCTAAAAATTTCCTTCATTGAAACAGATATTTCGTTGTATCGGTATTCGTTGTAACGGGATTGCACTGCATATATTTCTGATAATATTGCTTTTTTGCTCTGATAGCTTAACATTGTAAGAGGGTTGCAACCATTTACTAAAAGAAGTAATACTATTTATATTATAATTAATTCGTTCTTTTTACGCGATTTTGAGGATATTAGCTACGACCTGAAATGAAAAATCCTGAATGATGTTCAATCAATTTTTACAAGAATTTAGATTGAATTAGACATAAAGATAATAAAATTCTCTATAAAATGAGACCAGAACGAAGTTTCTAGAATGAATAGTTTTGGTTTTACAGATGGAAAAACTACGATTTTTGCTAAAAATTGCCATTTTTTGTAACTTTGCCTCTTTGCTGCACGTGTTAATATCATCGAAATGACTTGAAACTTTACAAAACCCATTTTCTAGTCTACTGGCACATTTTAAGGGGCTGCCGCAAAAGATTAGTTGAAAAAAGTTTTTCACCATGTACCTTGTGACCATCCTAGTACTCACTCTTGGCTGGTTTTTAGAGTGTTTTGGAGGGAGTTTTATTTTCAATGCTATGAAATGGTTACTAATTATATGAACCTAAATCAAAGGGTAATAATACTTGCAAATTACACAAGCAGATAAATTGAAGCATTTTATTTCTTGCATGTTAAATTTATACGGTTACTTAAGTAAGAACCACTTTCAATGAGGAATAAAAGTTTGAACAATGTTTACTGGTACTTTTCACTGCCTGCGACTTCTTTTCATAAAGCCTTTTTGGTTTTGATTCCTGAAAAAATCTTCACAAGCTAATTGGATATTAATTTTATATATGTTAATATTAGTTGTTGACATGTTAATGAAGTTATTATCCTAAAATATCCTTCACAGAAAATTATTTTTTGACTTTTTTTGTTCATCTGTAATCAAATTTATCTTCGACACCGGGATTTTGCCTGAAAACCGGGATTGTCCCGTTCAAACCGGGACGTCTGGTAAGCCTGCTTATGGTGGTATTGAACTGGATGCATCATTTGACTGTGAATGTACTCGTATTATTATAAATGTTCTTGTGTTTATGTCTAGATAATGTTTCTTAATGGAAAAAATGAAGAAGCTCTTCGTTACTTTTGGGATGCCATGGAAATTATGAAAATTTCATCTTCCGCTGACATAAAAAAGAAAAAGTACGTAAAGAGCAGGTAGTTACTTTTTTTTTTCGACAGTATATTTTGTTGTGTGATTGAAATGTGTATGTGTGAAGCAGGAATGAATTGATGCCGGCACTAATCAGAACGTCATTCCGGTAATGCTTTTCTGCAGAAATATTTTCCTTTCAAACGAAAAGTTTTTAATTTAATTAGTATCTTCTATTCGCATCTCTCAATTTTCATGAAATTCTAAAATGTAAACCAAAGACTAAAAATAATACAGGGTATCTGAAAAATCCTTGAGACATTTTAAAAATTCATAGAAAAACAACAAATTGCAGTTTAAATATGCGTTTTGCTCTCTAATTCTTCACAAGTTAAAGAATTTTAATGACACTTAAAAAAAAGAAGACAAAGAGAAAAAAAAAAACAACTGCGTCTGGCGATGGGACCTTCGGACCCTTTTCATTTGAATGCTGGCAAGTTGCATTCAAAAAATGATTTCGCAATCCGAACTGCGATAGCATCTTAATAGCCGGGGAGCTAAACGACAAAAATCAATGGAAAACTGCTAATTATGATAAGAAGATGCCACTTGGTAGGAATGTTGTTTATGACTATAAAATGAAATTAAGACCCAGAGGCACTTTCAAAAACCGTTTAAAACCAAGATGGCGGCGTTTTTCAAAATGGTTACCCATATTAGAGTTTTTTTTTTTAATATATGTCGTACAAAAGAGGTTTTTACATTGAATTATAGGTTTTTCAGGTCACAGATTTCATTTTCTATGTTAAAAATAAGCTAAATGTTCATTTTGGTGTTTTTTTAAATATAATTTTAATACTTACAAAAGAGATTACGTGCTTTTCAAAGTACCAATATAAAAATAGGAAAAATATTAAATGCAAATATGTACAAAAGCATTAGTACTACGTCGTTAGTCAAACAGTGCTTCATTCTTCGCATTAATTTTTGCATAATAGTGTGCAGGACAGACCAACACTTCTGCAGCTACACTTGTTCTTGCAGATTTTGCAGGTGCACTTTTTGAGCTCAGTGCATGAATCAGAAATATCTGGTAACTCTGACCATTTCAGCTGCCATCCAACCTTATTCACTTGGAGATGGTGCACATATGATATGTTTGTGAGCTTGTTCCCAAATGTGTCCAGCCTTGAAAGCACTACGCAATACTTGTTGCTGGCAAACTTTCATAATTTGCAGTTTTCTATCGGTTAGCTCCCCAGCTATAGCACGTTAGTTGTGCGAAGCACGTTCTTCATCGGTTAGTTTTTGTCGAAGCATGACAAAACTATAACGTATAAACCAACCTAAGGTAACTGGGAAGTCGAGAAGGTATTAGCCAACTTTTATAATTTCGTAGATAAATTCGACTACATCTTAATATATAAAAATCGTCTGTGCGGTCGTTTGTCACCATAAGGCTTTTAAAAGACTGGACCGATTTTGATCAAATTTTTTGCGTGTAATTAAGTTGTGGCAAGCATGGTTTCGAAGCGTGATGGAAACATTTTTGTTAATTAATTAGCTAGTTAAAACATTGGATGCTTATATCTCCCAAATGATTAATATTTATTTTAACCTATTGCTGAGTGAGAACTGAAATAAATATTTAACCCGTTGTCAAAGGACAATAAGAAAGCCAGCTCTGCCTTTTGTAATGAAATTTTCTACTGTGATATCTCAATTGAGAATAGATAAAACGTAGAGAAAGAGAATGAAGCCTTCATTTCTTGAAAGCAACGATTTTAGGTCCAGTAATATATTTTATAGTAAAGTACTTTCAGAAATCGAATTTCTTTCACTAGGTTCACGCAAAACGCGTATTTTTCGTCGTAGTTAAAGTGACCGGACCGGTGCTTTAGGTTTTCCTAACCAAATGGTCAGATAGTACCGTAGACAGTAGCCTAACTAGTGGTCAGCAGGAGTGGCTCTCGCCAGAAGCGCAGCAGCCAGGGGGGCGGCATTTTGACTGATTTAAAAAAACAACAACGACTTATAAGGAGATTTTTTTTTCTTATAGAATTTGAAAAATACTTTTAAAAAGAAAATTTACAAGAAAAAGAGCTATAGGGGGTAAATATATATATATACACACATACATAACATCTACTGAGAAGGAGCATTGGGCATCATTGAAAACAATTCTAAAAAAGAGAACTCGAAAAAAAATTACAATGCTGCCTCCTATTTGTCGAATCAATTAATCAAAATGTTCCAAAAAAAATTGGAGGTCACAATGACCTCCGATGACTTCCCATGTGGGCGACTCTGGGGGGGAGCGCAATTTCTTTTGTTCGCCAGGGGCGCTAGACCTCATAGTTACGCTACTGATCGTACATAACAACATTTGTTTCTCGGCTCAAATCCATCTGTCTTTTAGCACCAATGGCAAGAATACTTTAAGGATTATCAAACTATTCAGTACATTATTAAAGGAAAAGATGGTGGAATTTGAAGATGAAACAAATTTTATTTTCGTCCAGATATATTACAACAGGGTAGTTCTGTACACACAAGATCAGTACAGTGGAAAATTCTTATCTTTGGTGGAAAGAACAAATTAGGCAAATATATGACGTTTGCGTTCAAAAGATGGGACCGCTAATCTGACAGAGTTCGCTTCGCTCACTAATCCGCTGGATTACAGGAACGTGGTGGTTTGGCGACATTGGCCATAACAATACAGTTGCGTTATTATTTGTTTACTATTGTTAATGTAATTTGTTGTATTTTTTGTTCATTTGGTAAAATATTTTAAATTGCAAAGAATTGTTTTTAGGTTTTTAAAGAGTGTTTAATCATTTTAGATGAAGAACGTTTTATTTTACATCTGAAAGGGAAGGGGTGAGTTTCGCTTATTCAGGGAACTGATTTTATCTTTATCATTTTTTTTAAAACGACATCCATTTGATTGTTTTATTCTTTTTCATATGAGGGACGTTGCAGCGGGATTTCCCGTTTTTTCTACATGGGTAGTTAGTTTTTATACTTAATATCAGAGGATGATTTTTATCCTTTGGATATGGCTGAAGGAACAAACCATACAATCTATGAAGATCTTTCAAGTATGCGAGGAAAAAATAGTTGATGAAGCAACTGCTCAGTGGGCACTAGATAAATCAAGATGTAATACATATACGCATTCTGACACCAAGCAGCTTAAAAATTTTCTATTTACTTATTTTTTTCAACAAAACGGTTCAAACACTTGATAGTTTATTGAAGTTTTTTAACTTTTCAATTAACGAAGTTTGAACAGAACAACGTCTGTCGGGTCCTCTAGTCTATATATATAAAAATGGAGTTTGGTAAATTTGTTCCCTAAGATCTCAGAAACTACCCGGCAGATTTGGCTGAAACTTTCACCCTTTGTTCAGTTTGGTACTGGGAAGGTTTATAGACCAGTTCGAAAAAAATCCGATTGATAGTTCCCTTTTTATTCCAATTTTTGTCCCAATTTTCGGATAAATGTCCCAATATGGGGGGGTGGGGAAAAAAACGTGCACATACTAACATTATATGTCCATCGAAAGCGCCAATTTTTCTGCTGAAGATAGCATCTGTTCGAAGTTTCTAAGTTGTATAAAAAACGAGTTATGAGCTTTTTTGTTCCCTGTTCGAAGGCTTTCATCAACCTAAGTCATTATTTAGTGTGTCATCTCAACTCCCAAGAATTGTTGTACTGTTGAATATTTTTGCGTTTCGTCTGACTTTTTGAGCTTTTCTCAAGTCAAATCTTAAAGTAACGTTTTTTCACAAGATTGGCTAAAAATTAATGGATTTGGCTGATCATTTTACTTTTAAACGGAACTTATGTAATTAATCGTTTATTATTATTATTTATGCTGATTGGACACTTGCTCGCCAGAATTTTTTCAGAAAGATTTCAGTAGCTGATGCATTTGGCAGTTTTTTCCACTGTCGCTGTTTTTGAGCCCAAAGACTACGTAATAATGTTTCTCAGCTTTCACCATATAAACAAAATATCGCCAATCAAAGATACTTAAAATATATATATATATATATACTGAGTAAAATAATTCAACAACTAAATTAGGCAAATCCATAAACCGCACAAAAACTTCCATTAATTTTTCTTTTTGCACGATTTCAAACAATCGCCAAATTTTACTACTTATTTTGGAAACATTTCGGATAAAACCGTTTGGCGCCTTTTTTTTTTTTTTTTTTTTTTTTTTTTTTTGACCAAAAGTATCTCATCATCTGGCAACAATATTTCTATAATAAAAATTAGTAAGGAGGGGGAGTATTATCGAAAGTGTCCCAAAATGATTCTCTCAAATTTGGTAAGATATTAAACCGCACCAAGTGTTCACAAAAATTAAAATTTCCCAAAATAACTAAAGCAACTGTAAGGGAAACACGGGCTGCTACATTTTTTAAAACAGTTCGTACATCAATAGCCATACTGAGAAGCTTTTAGATTTAAAAAAAAAGTACTAACAGATAATTCTTTTTAAACATGTAAAGTTTAATTTCATATTTCGGAAATTCTTCAAATTTGTATATGCTTAAATGTCGTGCTTTCGTTTCTAATTGAATCCTATTTAGTTCTTTATACTTATTGCTATTTTAGAGTAATAAGTAAGGAAGAAGCTCGATTTTTAATCACGTCAAAAAGGTTTGTTTTAAATTCTTTTGCTTAAAACAGAAAACAAGAGCAAGTAACGATTGTTTCTCATAATTATTACTGACCCAGGCAACGCCGGATATTTTTGCTAGTTAAATTATAACTAGTATGTTGTGGCCATCACGAAACTTTCTTCTATATTTTTCCTTTTTCTGATCCCTCCCCATGCTTGACGAGGAAGCAATATTCCTAACAGAAACAAAATTACACATGCAAAAACTTGACGACCATCCCAATGTCTGAATTATTGTAAAAACAAAACAAAGAGCGAAAATTGAAAGTTACTTTAAAAGCCTTACTTGAATTAATTACAAATATTTTATTTATTAACAAACATAAGATGGCAACAGTTAAAAATTTTAAATCATTGAGATAATATTTCCGATCATTTCCATACAATTAAAATCACGAGAAATACGCAGACGACAATCTATTACGATTTATCTTTCTTATTGTTGCATTAATAAAACTATTTTTATTCGCAAAAAAAAAAAAAAAAAAAAAAATCAACACCTCTTGGAGCGATTGGAGTCAAAATTGAACCAAAGCCTGTTTACGTATGGATTCACATATATTCCAAATTTCAACCAGAACGTAGCATTACTTCTTGAGATAGGGCACTCACAATGGAAAAAAAGAACGGGCGATTGCGCTACCCCCTTTTTAGCTGTTGACACCAAAATAAAATCAGCTCTTATACCCACTAAGGGCTACTTGTCAAAAAATTTTTGTTTGATTCCGTTCGTTATTTCTTGAGATACAGCAGTCACAATTGACGACAAAAAACGTTCTATAGCTCAACCCCCCCCCCCTTTGAGTTATTGACACCAAAATTGAATCAGCACCTGCTCCTGTTAATGGCAACATATGGACCAAATTTTGTTTGATTCCGCCAGTTACTTCCTGAGGAATAGCAAGCACGCGTAACTCAAAAAACGTCCCATTGCTCCACCCCCCTTGGAGGAATTCGCGCCAAAAACTAATGGGCACAAGTTCACATAGGGGCACATATGTGTACCAAATTTCGTTCGATTTCATGCGGTAGTTTTTGCTGTAGAGCGGCCACAAAAAACTGGTCACACACAGACGTGACACACATACATACACACATACATACATACACACATACATACGTACACACACACACACAGACAGACAGACATTTTCCAAAAATAGTCGAAATGAACTCAGCACACCTCAAAACGTTCGAATCCGTCAAAATTCGAAATTCGAAAATTTGCACGATTCCAATACTTTCTTCTATATATTAGATATAGAAGAAAGTAAAAATGAATCAAACTTTATTAACATCACACATAACGTTGTTACACCTCAAGAAGTCGTCGCTAAATTAAATTAAAAATCTATCAAACACGATCTCGTGCGTCTTTTACTTTTTAACAATGAGGTGTTGCAATTCGGCAGTTTGTGTAAAATGAAATAAATAAATATATTTAACAATTGAAATACATTACAAATATGGATGAGGTGCTTCCTTATATATTACTAGAGATGATCATTACGTGGGAACATTGAAAAAGGAACCGGAACTTCAATAGCGGTCAAGTGAGGATAATAAGCTGTTCGGATTGCTCACAAAAATGTGATAATTAATAATCACTGTATCGTCACAGTAATAAAAACAAACGTCACGTGAGATTGCTTAGTCATTTTATTAAACAGAAAACACTACCTGTCATTTCTGAGTTCAATGTGTGTACCGTTTGCGGGTATGAGATGAACTTGATAGTAGTGCCAGAGACCTACATCAAAGTAGTATAAAGGCCGAAAATTGCTCTGCGTAGGGACATCACAGCAGGTAAGAAAGGCTCGCTATTATTTAAGCTGAGTCGTACTAACTTTGGCGGGAAACAGGTAGTAAAGGTGCATAAAATTGCTGCAAAAACTAAACATCATACATTCATTTCATGTCACGTGACCTGGTGGTCCCCATCCAACCATCTCCGATTTGGAGGACGTTCTAGAGAGGTGCAGACATGCCTCTGAAACTAACTTATGACAACTTACAGCTTCCAATACACAAATCATGAAGATTTATTATCTCAAAAATTAAAAAATAAAAAGGTGGGCTCCAAAATGGCCTCCAATGGGGGAACCGTGCTAAATATGGCAATTCGATTCACTAACCTCATCCACAATTTTGGAGCCCTTTTTTTTTATTGATCCTAGATCCTCAGGATTTGGGTCTTTGAGGTTGAAAATTTGTATAGGTGAGTTTCAAAGGCATATCTGCACCTCTATAAAATTTCGTTCAAATCGAAGATGGTCGGGTGAATACGACGAGGTCACTTGAAATGAAATGACTACCTTTTTGGCGTAACTTTTGCTACCTGTTTCCTGCCAAAGCCAGCGCGACTCAGTTTAAATATTAGCGAAACTTGGCGCTCACGGGCTCTTGCTTTATGAGTACCGCTTCGATGTGGTGCGAGTATATCTAGTTCGAGTAACATACGGTGTTCATTGAACTCGGGTAATAAAAGGTGCAGCTATCTGTTTAATAAAATGATTAAGAACCTAATTTGTTTTTCTTACTCAGAATATGCAACGATTACTTATAATTGCTTCTTTTTTCCTTTATGCGATGTTTAAAAAATTCTTGAACCTGTGAAGTATTATGAAACAAACCGCATATTCATACCACAATTTGTTCAGAGCCGAATTTACCTCCACGCCGCTCCTAGGCAGATCTGAAATCCGCCGCCCCTTCCCCCCTCAAAAAAAAATTTCAAAATTTCCGTGATTAAAAAAAAATGCAAAAAATAGTGTTCCCGAAATTGAAACTGTCAAGCTTATGATGACATTATATATTCAGGGTTGCCCCGATGGCAGGTCACTGTGACCTCCCAAAATATTCCTTACTTGGAAAAGTTGGGAGAAAAAATTGCAACATTGACGTTCTTTTTCTATTCTTAAAATTGTTTTTTTATTATGCTTAGCGTTCCTTCTGATAAGGTGTTATGAATATTTGATATCGTTCATGCTCGTATTTTATCATTCGGCAAATTGAGAATTGTTTTCATCTATGAAGGAAATTATTTAATCAACGATTTAAATAATATGGAGGAAATTATTTAAATCAACGATTAAAATCATTTCCTCTGTGTTATTACGTTCACTCACTTTATGTTTTTTACCACTCCTCATTGCTTGATGGTATTTCGCTTGTAAATTGTTACTGGATTACATTCCAAAACGTTCAAACATTCTGCTTTTGAAAGCTGCCCATTTGAAAAATATGTATCACTTTCTCAAAATTTATGAAGATTCTTTTTTGTTTATGAAGACTTCTTTTTGTTCATCGGTTTTTAACTAAGCATGTTTTCTTCATTTAAAATCGTTCATGTTTTTTCACTTGTCACTCATTTCATTTGCCACCCAGACTCAATACTATTAACAGAAAAGTTTTTAATATTAATAATGTAGAAGAGAAATTGCACGTCAATCACTGAAGAAACCATAATTGAATAAACTTCACTATGGCACTAAAAATCTCCAGATGGAGTCCAACTCCAATCTTGTTGGAGCTTCTGGACAAACGCAGTGACACTTGCTTTTCTTCTCACTCGACACTGTTTTTCTCTTCACACTACCATGAGTGAAAAATATTTCATTTTCATAAGATGAGTGAAAGGAAACATTATTCAATTACAAGAAAAGGATGTCACTATGGAAAATGAAAGAATGCTACTCGTTCACTTCAAGAGTAATAATGAAAAAAAAAACTTGGTTAAAGTAAATTTTGCCGCCCCCGGCAGCTGCCTACTCTGCCTATTGGGAAATTGGGCCCTGAATTTGTTGTTTTTCTATGAATTTTTAAAATTTGTCAATGACTTTTCGGACATCCTATACTTCTGTTAAAAGACTACTCATTCTTCAAACTTTATGGCCGGCCTTTTGCTATGTATAGCACATACATAGCACATGTGTGTACATATTCAAAGCTAGAACCTCGTCTTTGCGGCCTACATAAGCTGAAGTAGTAGCGTTTTATCAGCGTGAGCTCTTGAAGCTGGACCGATTTTGTCGTGATCGAGATGCAACTGATGATTAACTGTGGTCACACCACTGAGTGTAATGACCACAGCTTTCTTGGGTTGGAGGGTATATAACATTTCTTACATCTATACCTATTAAAATACTAGGATTGTCAATGTACCGTAACACTGACCCAGGTAGCACACGTAGCTGCTAACCATTGTAAAAGTTTTTAAAAGTTTGTTACAACATTGGCAACCATTCTAAAGCTTTTATGAAGCAAAGTATGCTACCTGGGAGGAGTATAAGGGAGAGCAGTCCTTACTCAAACAACTCCTGGCTGCGTAACTATAGGACTGGGCTATTTTTCATTGGCGTTCCGGTACTAGAAAATTAATGAATAACCTTTGGTATGCTATATAAGTTATAGCAAAAAATGGGGGTGCGGGACTCTCAAATCAAAACTCCTTAAAAAAAAATAAAAACGTGCTCATTTTATTATATCTTGCTCAGTAGACTTAATTTGTTCAATAAAAATCGTGCTTAACGTAGTTGACTAAATCATGAGAGGGAGCTAGCAGAGACTTCAACTTTCATGGACACTCGTCTAGGGATAGTCTTCAAATAGATTTTACATCCTTTTTTTTTTTTTTGAGCAATCACGATTGCTAATTGTTTTTATTTGACCGTCCTTGATGTCCGGTTCCTTTTTCAACCCCATCGTCCTCTGCAGGTGCGGCTCCTTCCGATAGCCGCTGCTCCTGGTCGGTAGCGTCCATGTGCTAGACACACGCACACTCATACACACTCACGCATACACACACGCGCCTTTACACACATACACACACGCCAATGTGCATACACACAGCTTTATGCACACACACTAGCCTGCACACACACAAGCCTACACATACACAAGCCTACACATACACAACTGTACACATGTAACCGCCCAAGAGGAGGGACAGGAACCGTTTCTAGAAACAAGCGATTGGGGTAGTAACCGATGAGTAGGCTCCTGTCGCTACTCGTGATTGTGAAAAACATAATTTGAATTCAAAATTTCAGAATTCAAATTAATTTTGAAAATTCGAAAAGTTTTTTTTTTTTTTTTTTTTTTCAGCAATCACGACTCAAAATTCTGTTCTTCAAACTCTGCTTTTTGTTCTCACTTGGCCGTCTTTGATGTTTGGTTCCTTTTTCATTATGGACAAGAGGCCTCTGCAGCAGCACCACCGCCCACCAGCCTCTGCAGGTGCCCTGTCCCCCGGAATCTGCTTCTACTGAGCGATCACGTCCATGTCCTACACACACGCACGCTTACACACATACACAATTACACAAACACGCCTTTAAACACATACACACTCACACAAGCATGCCTTTACACACATACACACACGCCTACGTGCGTACACACAGGTCTACGCCACACATACGAGCCTACACAACACGCACGCGCGCCTACACCCGCGCGCTCCTACACGCAATCACAACTGTACACACGTAATCACCCAGGAGGAGGGGACGGGCTTGGGGGGATATTAACCGTTTCTAGAAACAATAACTCCAATGTATAGAGTCCTGTCGCAACTCGTGATTGCGAAAAACATAATTTGAATTCAAAATATCAGAATTCAAATTAATTAAACTTTTTTTTTTTGTGGGAGCATTTAATTTTTTCACTTTGCATTCGGATTAGAATTTTCAGGATTAACTATAGGCGGCTCGTACTGGGGGCAAGGGGTGCAATTGTCCTCTCACTTTTCAAAGCTAAAAATTAATGATTGATTGAAAAACGATTTTTCATAGAGTGGATTGATTTATTTACGAAAGTAAAAACTAAAAATTCTAAATAAACGAACTTTTCTCATCTTATTTCATAAGAATGGAACTTTAAAATGGAAGGGGAAAGTCTACGGTTGTCATCCGTCCCGATTATTAATGCCATATTCCACATTTTTAGAAGTTATTAAATTAGTAATATTAAAAACCAGTAATATAGCTCAATTTTGGGAGAGAAAAAAGAGCTTTTGGAACCACGTCTCTTAACTCATACACTTCTTTTGACCTCCACTTTGTTGGTGCACTAGCCGCCTATGATAATTAACTGTAAAACATAGCTGTTAAATGTAATCACAAAAACTTTGTCAAAAATTAAGTGCTGTGCAACAAATCAAGATCTGAACAAGTTTCTAAATTATCTGAAAATAAACAAGTTTCTAAAACAGCTGCTTTATGACACTATCAGTATCGTACGTAGACTTCAGTGCGCCTCCCCCCGCCCCCCCCCCTCAAGATTTAAAGGTGTGACCCGGGGTTTCAGAAGTGCTATGTACGCCACTGACATTTATTCTACTAGATAGGATGGAAATCGGAGACATAGGTATAGTTTCTCAACAAAGACATTCTTGGAAGGTTTTAGATACATTTCTATGCAAATATTCATTAATAGATTAGCTACCAACCTTTTTCTCCTCTATAACTAGGAAAGTATTAAAAGAAGTTTTAAAATAAATGTATTTTATAAATAACACCGTACCTATTATTTTGTGCATTTTAGGTACGAAGGAAGCCTGGGATTAGAAGAGCGCAAATGTCTCTTTATAGGATGTCATATAATTAAAGCACATGAAGACACAGAATTGGCATATAAAGTTGGATATCTTCTCCAAAAAATTCTTACGAAAACTAAGCCAAGTTTTATGCAGGTATGTTGTCAAAAATTTGGAAAAATAACAACGATTCCTAAATTCCAAGGTGTTTGTATTTTGTAGATGCATTCTTTGGTAAAATACCTTTTATAACTCGAACAGGAATCTTCCTTAGAGCAGGAATTAGTAAATGGAGGGAGCAAGTCCAATCATTGGCTTGGCAGCAACTGAGGCAAAGACGTCAAGTCATGTGACTTAGCAACGACGAACATGGTTTGCGTGAAACCAGCGAAAGAAACCTGATTTCTTCCAAGGCTTTGCTTTAAAATCTATCTCGTGACAATGGGATCTTTGTTTCACGAATGAAAGACTTCACTCTCTCCATTTTATCTCTTCTCAATAGTCGAGTTCACAACACACTTTTGTACCTCGCAAATAACCGGTTTTTTTGGAGCCGGAGCGGTTGAAAAATTCCCGTCTACGTATTAAAAGAGGTTATCCATTGTACCAGAGAAAGTGGTTTTTACTCAGCATCCTTAGGGGCTATACTCAGCAAGTAGACGAACTTGTTTCGCGTAATGAATTCTAGTTAAAAACTCCACATTTACTCCAGATGGAAGCAGGAGGGGAAAAATCCACATTTCTGCGGCAAATAACCGGAAAGCGGTGAAAAGCAGGTTATTTGCAGGGTCGAAATTATCCATGGAAACGAGCCTAATAGAATCTTCAAAATGGCATTAGGGCGCATTAGAGCTGCATGTTGCTGCGTTCTGCTATATAAACTAGGAATTTTCAATAGGAATATCTTGAGAAGCCTTGGCATTCACGAACGACTGTAACATTCCGTACACTCGTTTGGGTGGGATTCTGCAGTTTTCAAAGAAATTCCTTAGGTGTATCCTGCTATAAACTGAGAATCATCGGTAGGAATATCTTGAGAAGCCTTGACATTCACGAACGACTGTAACATTCCGTACACTCACTTGAATGGGATTCTGCAGTTTTCAAAGAAATTCCTTACGTGTATCCTGCTATATAAACTGAGAATCATCGGTAGGAATATCTTGAGAAGCCTCGACATTCACGAACGTCTGTAACATTCCGTACACTCGCTTGGGTGGGATTCTGCAGTTTTCAAAGAAATTCCTTACGTGTATCCTGCTATATAAACTGAGAATCATCGGTAGGAATATCTTGAGAAGTCTTGACATTCACGAACGAATAGCTACTGTAACATTCCGTACACCCGCTTGGGTGGGATTCTGCAGTTTTCAAAAAAATTCCTTACGTATAATTTGGTTCGAATCAAATTCCACACGCATTTTTCCCTTTCTTGAGAATCAACATAAAAAATAATTTCTTGAAGATAATTCTTGGTTTTTGGAAAACAACAGCCCGATGTGTGAATATTTTAGTGTGTGGATTAATGGAAACATAAATGTTAAAGTAGGAAATCAAAATATTTCTCAAAGAAACGCCCCTGCCTCTGGTCATTTCAAGTAGGTTTATCAATTTTAGTCCTCAAGTTCATGAGCTATCGAATATTGAAATATTAACCGGGTGTTGAATTGTTATAGAAGTTCCGCTGCAAGTATTACCTAGCACTGAGTTAATTCATTTTGAAAACTTTACAAAAATACTTTACATTACATTGGTAGTTGTAAATAAATGAAATATTTGAAGTACAAATTTTTGTGCTCATATTATCTTGGAGTATAAACAGACTCCATTAAAATAGAACATTTGTCTCAGTGGAACGAATTTTTTATCTTGGTAACTTAATTCTAGTGATGAACAGCGACACAGAAGGTAATGAACGCATTTATTTTTAAAGTATAAACATTTCTGTGAAGATTTTCATCAGTTTTATTTAAACTAAACCAGGGGTGCACCCACCCCCAAGAGTAAGGGCGCACTCCCCCTAAATATCGCAAAAGTCCCCACACACACAACAAGAGCCACCTCCCCAGAAATGAGAAATATACTCCTCAAAACATTCCCCCTAAAAATTTCAATGCCTCAGTCTGCACCATGACCCCCCCCCCCCAAGGTGCAGGGGCGGATCCAGACTATGGATTTGGGAAGGGAACTTTTCTAGCAAGTATGTTTATGGGGGTGGGGGAGTTATATGAAATTACTCATTAAAAAATAACCATAAATATTGAGTTTTACAACGTATCTACTGCTTCTTAATGCCTCTTATGAAAAAAATGTATTCATTACAAATTCTAAAAGTACAATTCTTAAATAATTAGTTTAAAAAGTTTGTTCATTTTTCTATTTGTATGTGCTTAAAGGAAATAATATTTGCACCAGTGGTTCAACCACAAAAGTTTTATAGAGGGTGCACTTTTAAAATTTTCACTATCTGATAGGGCGGTTGTTGAAAAGAAATGTTTAAATTTTAGTCTTTAGACGGCCTCTGGTGATGTTACGAAAAAGAAAGGTTCGGGGGCCGCCTGCGGAAATTAAAGTTTTAAAAATGCAATTATAGGTGATATTTATTGACGGTAGGGTCAAAGATGGGATTTTTTGGGGGGCTGCCTCCGTTTTTTTGTAAAATAGATTTAAATCGAAAATCCCTCCGCTAAATTTTCTGAAATTGAATTTCCAAAAACTCAGTTACAGACTAACTTTGACAATACTTCGAACAGTACGGTTCTGGGGCTTTTCGCAAAAAATGTTTCGAAATTGAAGTCCTAGAAAACGAAGTTTTTGAGCGATATTCGGTGATAAAGGATTTAAACACTTTCCCCATTAAATTTTTCAAAACCTTAATTTTTTAATGTTCACATTTTCTACAGGAGCATTCGGACCCTTGTCTGGAAATTTTTCGTTATCAACATCTTAAAAAAATGACTGTAGACCATATTTGGTAACGTCAGGGGTTTGGCAATTTCTCAAAATTGAAGCTCCAAAAAAGCAATTTTAAACGATTCTCGATGTTATTAGAATGCAAGGTGTTAGGTAGTTCTCCCCTTTAAAATTTTCAAAATTGAAGTCCTGAAAACAAGATTTGAGACGCGCTTTAAAGGTATTGGCAGAGGAAGCGGACTTCCGACATTATGAAGACTTTATTTTTAGACCGACTAAAAAAGGCGACTGTTTCCAAGGTACGTTCTATTGTTCTCTTTAATTATAGGAAATGTTTTACAAAAACATTCTACCCGGCCTTCTGGGGGATCATGGATCCTGTCGCCCTGTGTCCCCCCCCCCTAGCCTCCACCTCTAATAGCGCCACTGAATTGCAGTAGCTTTAAATATAATGATCAATCCTTCACCAAATAAATGCAAAAAACAGTTTAAACAGGTTTGTCTTTATTTATTTATTTATTTTTATGCAGGGAAGAGGGGAACATTCCCCAGTTCTCCTCTTTAGATCCGCTTTTGCAATTCTCTCCTATCTTTTTCTTGCGCCTTTCTTCAAGCTAAAGTTCTATATAACTGGAGAACTTCGCTGTAATACGTTGTGAAAATTTTTAAGTACACATGAGAATTTAGAGGAAGGGGAACGTTCCCCCAGTTCCCTTCCAGGGATCCGCCTCTGCTATTGTTTGATCGAATTTTCTGGAGCTTTTCCTCGAGTTTAAGTTCTATAAAACAGAAGATTTTTTCTACACTCTATTGTGAAAATTGTTAGGTATATATGGGGGTTTTGAGGGGAGGAGAAGGTTCCCCCAGTTCCCTCCATGGATCCGTTTAAGTTGTTGCCTAATTGCTTTTCCTGGTGCCTTAGTTCACGTTCTAAAGTGTGTGTGGGGGGGGGACATTCCAGCAGTTCCTCTTTTTAGATCCGCTTTTGAAATTCTCTCCTTACTTTTTCTGGCGCCTTTCTTGTAGTTCAAGTTTTGAAAAACGGAATTATTTTCCCGTACTCTCTTTTGAAAATTTTTAGGTACACTTGGGATTTTGGAGGGGGAACGTTCCCCCAGTTCCCCTCCCGTGGATCCGCGCCTGCCAAGGTGAGCACCCCTGACTAAACAATGCGTTGCCTCACCAGTTTTGTTCTTTAGTTCCTCAATGCGGTAGTTACTCACGCGCGATTACGAATCTCAACGATTCATATTCTATCCACGGCGGAACTTCTATTGCTGTTACTCTCAATCCGATACCAGTTTCAATCATACAACTACTGCATTATCATTTCCCATCGTATGTCGATCTTGCCAACTCTTCTTTTACACATCAAAAAGGCGCTCCATATGTGTACTGTCCACCTACGAGAAGTTGAGCTATGGCCTTGGGGCAAGTCCATTTCTTTCAAGGGAAAGCAATCTTTAAGAAGAGGAATTGTTTGGTGCAGAGTTGGGCTACCATTAAGCCTTTTGAACTTCAGCTGTTTTTCCTCACCTCTATTTCAACAAACGAAATCGTTTAATCGGCCGGTCAAGCGGAGCTCAACCTGCCAGAAGCGGACAGTAGAAAGATCAATTCTGAATAGGTGTTTGTTTAGAAGCTCTTTCAAATTACTTAAATTAAATAAGTCTATTTGAAACAGTATATTTTCTTTTAAAAACACGTTGTGGCAAAAAAATTAAATGTTCTTTCTTTGCTCTCAATCCGATACTAGTTTCAATCATACAACGACTGCATTATCATTTCCCATTGTACGTCGATCTTGTATGTATAAGTATTTTATCTATCATAAAAAAATTCTTTCAGATTGTTTTAGCTAAAAGGCTGCTTTTGAGTTTAGCGGCGAAAAGGCAGCCTGGAAGAAAAAGGGAGACTGAAGTTAGAAGTCTTATCAATGAGATTCGCAAAGAGTAAGTATTCGCAAAAAAAAATTTTTTACTTTGTTCTATATCCAAACTTCTAAAAGTTTTCATTTGTTGACAGGTTTGCCCACTTTACGTGGTGCTAAACCCATTTTGACCAAATGTCTGCATGTGTGTATTTATGTATATACGTAAACGGCATTCACTGTAGCGGCTCCAAAGCGTAATTTAGCTATCGTCCATGCGTCACGTTAACCACGCTAATGCAACATTCACACTGCGTCCGCACATCCCGTCACAGACGTACTTTTCTCCCTAAAACCAGTTTTCGGAGGGCGTTGCCATGACAGCAAGCCGTATTGTACGGGACCCGTCGACGGGACGAAAAGTCAGATATCTGACGTCCGTAGAGTTGAGAGTCGCATTTCATTGGTTTCCACGCGATGAGCGCGCTCTCTCTATTGGGTGAGAGTACTGACGTGTGCTTTTCTGGCGTTCGCAATGTATGAATGCTTCTCCCTTTTCGGAAAACGTAAGTCTGTCCACTTTACGTGGCGAACGTGATGTGCGGACGCTGTTTAAGCGGGCAGACGTACGTTTTCCGAAAGGGGAGGAACCTTCATTATTGCAGAGCCCGTAAAATACTCACTCAATAGAGAGAATCTTGTGGAGACTAATCAAATGCGACTCACCACTGTACAGACGTCAAATGTCTAGCTTCTCGTCACGTTGACAGGTTCCATACAATCGGTTTGAGGTCATGACAACGCCAACCGAAAACTGGTTTTAGGGAGAAAAGATCTTCGGTGACATAATGTGACGATACTCAAGACTAATTTACACTTAGAGAATTAGTTTTGAGTAATTCCTAGATAATAGCTTTGAAAGGAATGGTGCAATCGATTTATCATGACTATTACATCTCTAGAAATTGTGCACAGATTCGTTTGAAAATTGTTATATAAATGAGAAAAGATGGAGAAAGTTGCTGTCAGCGTCAGGTAGTTTGGCGTCAACCGGTCTAATTGGAGACGGCGCAATCGAACGTTTCTCTCGTCGCACATGATTAATATACCCTATTCCCCCTACGAAGAGAAGAACGCAAGGATTCAATACAAAATGGAACCATTCAATACAATGTGGACCTTAATAGGAACAGCTCTAAATTATTTTTTGGAGGCAACAACTCGAAAAGGGTGATACGACTGATCCTTATTCTCGTTAAACTTGACTGCCATGTGTTAAGAAACTGCAATGATTCGTGTAGAAATTGGTATACAGGTGGATATCAATAGGAATACTCGCTGACTGGTAGTTTTGACGTTAATTGTTCAAAAAATAAGCGCCATCAGATTTTTTTTTTAGTGAGGCTGATACACTTCAAGAAAGAATGAAGATCCTTGCAAAAATGAATATTTTTTTGGGCCAAGCCCACTGAAGCTAGAACTAAGGGTCGTCCTAACCTCAGATAGGTTGATTGCCTAGAAAAGAATTTCGCCACCCTGAGTGTTAGTAACTGGTAGACTACGGTAAAGAGAAGATAGGCTTTGAGTTTAAAAGTAACATCCGTACTTATGCAAACTAAAACAGCCATCGCTGGAAAATCTAACACATGCAATCTCCATTAAAGAACTTCCAGAAAACAACAATAAAATGAGCAACCAATTATTGTCTCATAATTTATTAGAACCAATTATGAAACAATTTATTGCTTTCAAACACCAGACGGTTTTTTTTTTTTTTTTTTTTTTTTTTTTTTTTGCGTATATGAAAGTTAGGGACCCAATTGATGAAATTATTTGTGAAACGAGTGCGAGGTAGTATCTTTAGGTGACGATATAGGAACCCCGATGGGAAGTCATGTGATTTCCCAAAAATTTCCTTATTCGGCAAATTTTGTCTGACTATTCGGCAAAATTATCTTCACTTGGTTTATTTTGATTTCGTTTAAAGGAGCAATTCCTAGCTATTTCGTAAGTTTTTGGGTTATTTTCTACGTTAGATTTGTTTTATGCTGTCCCTATCCACCGCATAAAAAAAATGAACTGCGTTGCGAAAATAACTTTTTATAGTTACTCCTGAAAATTTTGGGTGATTTGTTTTTTCGCCCACGGAGACACTTGCCTTAAGTGAAGGAGGTCTAAGTCTGGCATCCAAAAACAATTTTTTTGAAATGCTGCAAATTTTGGAAGAGTAAAAAGCATAGCTGTTTCCCCCACGGTACAGGACTTATTGGCTAAGTGGGAACACTTAATTGAACATCAAAAATAGCTGGGAATGGGAAAATACCAAATAAATGTTTTTAATAACTTTTTGCATGACAAGAAAAAGGAACTGAAACCAGTTACTCCGCACTTGTGCATCCTCTGGCGAGGAAAATGTAAGATTACCTTACTTTAAAAACAAGATTTTTCACAGAGTCATTTCAAGCAATGATGACAACTGGACAATGGGGTCGTTTCCAAAATTTAAAAAGTATTTTTTTCTGAAAGAGCATGCTTAAAAACATAGGATCTGACCATTTTTTAAATAAATTATTAAAATTTATTATTTTTAAAAAATTACTTAAATCGGTGCGCTTTCATTGTTTACACATCACAAATGATGAAATGCCATTCAATGTTGCCATTCACAGAACGAAATACTTAATTCGCATCTTTACTCACGTGTATTGGCAACGATATGGTTGATAGCAAGCGTCGAGCGCAATTTTAATTCGCTGCTTGATTATCATAACGTGGAAACGTAGTAAAAAGATGCGCCAAATTGCATCATTTGTGACGTCATCAAGACCACGCCTTGTTTGAAAAATCGGACATTCTAAAAAATCAATTTTTAAAAAAACTGTTAGGAAAATCAAAGTATTTTCCGGATCCATGTATTTTTTTTTTTTTTTGCTTGTTCCATCCATTTCAATGACTAAAAGTAGTATTTTTGACTGAAGGAAACCACCCCACTACAGGCGTCCCTCATATAACATGGTATTTGTACATTACGGTTTCGATATTACACGGTACCAAATTTGTGATCATTATTACACGGTTTCAATGTTACAAGGTACGAAACTTGAATTTAATCCTTCGTGGTTTTGATATAACACGTAAGTAATGTTTAAAAAAGATGGAATTTCATTTTTGTTTAATTCGTTCTGTTAATGTTTAAAAATAACTCTAATAAGTTTTTACCCTGTTTTTATGAAACTTGGGTTTCGATACAACGCGGTATAAATCTCTTGATTCACATTATTTCCAAGTCTAGTATAACACGGTTTCGATATAACAACGAAACATGGTTTCGATACAACACGATACGTATTGACATGATTTTTACTATGTACGTGACTAACTATTGTAAAAAAAAAGGTTAAAAAGTTATTTTTAAAAAATGTCTTGTATAACACGGTCGCGATACTACACGGAACAAATTAACCGTGTTACACGAGGGACGCCTGTATTTGGATACAAGCGGAATTCTCCTCTATATGTTACTTATTGTTAACTCGCTAAGAGTTAAGTTTCAAAAACTACCAATAGTTTGTTTCCATTTACCTCATGTTTCTTTTACCCCTAATGCCCTCTGTGTTATACAACGTGCTTTCAGGTGCTTCAAGAGGCTGTCCGTGTACCCTGTTTTAGATTCTTACGAAGTAGAAGTTGTAATTTATGCCTTCAGAACCGTTGTACATATATTGTTTGAAAAGGCTGAGCTTTCAGCTGCTGAAGAGTTAGGTAGGTTGGACTTATATCTTTTTTCAAAATAAATATACGAGGGGTTTTCTTTTTCCCCCAAGGTCCGATCTATGGCGGAATGAAGAGCACAAAGTCAATGAACACTCTTTCATTAGGAATATGTACATTAGGGTGTCCCGAAAAAAAAAATTTCCGTTTTTCTTAATGCAAGACCTCTCAAAATTTGCGAAATCGATCGTAAATTACAAAAATAATTTAAAAAATAGAATAAAACTATATCTTTAGGGCTCTACCGATCGTCAAAGTTTTGAAAAATTGTCATTTTTATGGCAACTGAAATAGAAGTACTGTGAATAAAGTTATAAATTTACTGTGAAATAAAAGCTCGACAGCTGAAATAAAAAGATCGTGATTCGTAATATCAACACGAACAGAAAAAAAAAAAAAAAAAAAAAAACACATATGGTGATTACTACTGTAAATGCCTATATGGGAATAACCCCCATTTCCGCAGTAGAATCGTCCACGAAGCTTTGCGCCACGTCTCGATTTGCATGCAACAATATGTTACTGACGACTTCGACTTTGTTTGGTTTCAACTTGCTAATTCCTTTTACTTGTTTCGAGGGCTTTCTTGGCTTGACTCACGGGTGCTTTCTTCGTAGCCAAAGTAATTTTCATGCTATTAAAAGTACAGTTGCAATTGTTAGTATTATATGCCGATTCTGTTAGTTTTAAGTAATGAGTTCGAGACGTAGTGAGACTACTTGTGCTATACTGGGACCCTACAAGGAACTTGATGATCGGCAGCTACCTACTGTAAAAGACGTCATAAAATTTATTTTATTTGTCAGGAGTGAACAGAAATGTATGCATAATGGAAAGGACCCTTCCAGTTCAGATATATATACAATTGTTTCTGAAAAAATCAACAGTATTTGGACAAAAGCTTCAATTCCAATCGTAACTAAGGAACGAGTAATTCAATTATTAAAATTCTATTTCGAAAAGTACGTCAATTTGAAACGATACCCCAGAAACAAACGAAGTGATAGTTTTGAAAATAAACTGAAGTGCTTTTTAGAGTCATCTGAGAAGCTTATCGACGTTGCGGCTTGTAAGTGCCCTGTATTTGAGTCTTGTTCGTGTTCAAAACCTAAAAAAGTTCCCATCAATGAGAGAAGTTTCTTGTTGGATCAAAGAAATGACAGGAAAATGGTGATAAGAGGTGTCGATAAGAAAGAAACAGCTAGATTAATGAAACAACAGCAGAGAAAACTTGAAAGGGCAGCAAAAAAGTCTTCTACTGAAAATAACGATTCTGTCTCAGCAAATTTTGATGACGATTCGATGCGTGAATTTTCTCCAGAAACGTATCCCATAACAGAGACGAATACGGCCTCTACAGGGACACCATCAACTTCAACGACAAATAGGAATACACTGATCTTGCCAACAGTTGCTAAGGTCTGTGATAGATACGGTTTGTCGACGCGATCTGCTGCTGCTGTTGCTTCTGCAGTTTTAGCTGATGTCGGCTTGGTTTCAAAAGAAGATTTAACTCTAGTTGTTGATAAAAACAAAATCCACAGAGCTGTAGCTAACTCTCGGAAAGAAGCTTCCAAAGATATTGGAAGTATTGTTATAAAAAGCATTTACTTTTATGGACGTAAAGACAAGACTTTGATAAATGAGAAAATAGGAGCTCGTTACCATCGCAAAGAAATTTTAGAAGAGCACATCTCAATTTTAGCAGAACCCGGATCAATTTATTTGGGACACGCACTGCTTCTAATGCAATTCTAACTTCGATTACAGCTCTATTAGAAGGTCAATGCTTGAATTTAGAAGACGTGATTTGCGTTGGATGTGACGGAACTGCAATAAACACCGGTTGGAAGGGTGGCGTGATTCAATATTTAGAGGAGTATTTGGAAAGACCATTGCAATGGTGTGTGTGTATGCTTCATGCCAACGAATTACCCCTTCGTCATTTATTCTTGACCTTAGATGGTTGCACTTTGGGTCCTAAAGAATATTCCGGACCTATTGGAAAACAGCTGGTTGTGAAAATAAAATGACATTGTCTTTTTGCCCGGTGGATGGTAATTTGCCTAATTTGCCGAAAAATGTGGTTGATGAACTAAGCACGGATCAAAAATATCTTTATGAGATTTGTCAAGCTGTATCAACTGGTTTCTGTAGTCCTGAGCTGGCAAATCGCCAACCTGGAAAAATGGCGCACTCGAGATGGCTTACTTCTGCTAATCGTATACTCAGACTTTATGTAAGTACTCTTAATCCAACAGAAAATTTGCGATTACTTGTTAACTACGTGGTTAAAGTGTACGCTCCAGTTTGGTTCTTAATCAAGCAAAAGTCATCTTTTAAGGAAGCAGCCATACATCTTTTTCAAATGATTGTGTACTCTCGATTTTTACCCGAAAACTTGAAATCTGTTGTGTATTCTGTTTTCGAAAGAAATGCTTTTTTTGCGCACCCAGAAAACCTGCTGGTCAGTATGTTGTTTGATGATAGAGAGACATTCGGGAGTTAGCATTACGAAGAATAAAAAAAAACTAGAGAGGCTGAAAGTAGCACTAAACGCAGAATATTTAAAACACCAAAAATTAACTTATCTGCTAAAGATTATACGGAAATAATTGTCTGGCAAGAGTGTCAGGTTACAGCACCACCGGTTCTTCGACATATTTCTAACGAGAACCTTCAAATTATGGCAAAAGATAATAGCTTGGAAATCGTTGACTTTCCTTGCCACTCACAATCTGTGGAAAGATGTGTTAAACTAATAACACAGGCTTTACAAAGTGTTACTAACGCTACTTCTAGAGATGGCTTCGTTAGAACCAGGTTGCAATCTCACGCAGAAATGCCAAATTTTGGACACAAAAATAAGTTTAAATTCTAAACTTTTGTCATTATTTATAAACTGTAGTTTGTTTATTTTGTTTTCTTGTGCTTTGTTTCATTAGTTTCTTAAATAAAATGCTTTCTAAACTTTATTTTTGTATTTTTTAAATCATATCGTTTAGGTCTGTCAAAAATGTAAAATATGCAAAACTTCAAAGAGCTGTAGAGCCCTCAAGATGACACGCAATTCCATTTTTTTTACCTTTTTCGTGATCTGTGAAAAATTTCGCAAATTTTGACACCTCTTGTGATAGTGTAGCTCAAAATTTTTTTTTTCTCATATATGGACGGGACACCCTAATGTACATAGACCTTCCAACTACTTCTCGATATAGTCGCCGCTCCGATTAAGACATTTGTCGTACCGTGGTACTAATTTTTCGATACCCTCGTCATAGAAGGCAGCCGCCTGTGCTTCCAGCCAATTCTGTACGCTGATCTGCAGCTCAGCGTCGGAGCCAAACGTCTGTCCTCCTAGCCAGCGTTTCATGTGACCAAAGAGATGGTAATCGGAAGGCGCCAAGTATGGGCTGTATGGAAGATGGGGAAACACTGTCTAGCAAAACTGCTGCAGGAGATTTTTGGTTAAAGCAGCAGTGTGTGGGTGCGCATTGTCATGCAGAAGGGCAATGGAGTTCGACCGTACTCATTCGTCGATGAGTTTCGACTGCATTGCATCCTTCAGCATTCAGAAATCGAATTACAGCACGCACTTCACACTTAGCGGTAGACGCAATTGTTCAAGTCTTGTTTCTTCGTTCACTGCGTGCTTCGAAATAACCACAGAGATCTGATTCACTGCATAATCTTACTTGAGAGACTGCGCAACAAATCTACTCACAGCGTCATCGGTTTGACTTTCTGATTTTCTCTCCGTGATCGATCGGACCTTGAAAATACAATAACCCTCATAAAATGCTTTATATACCAATGAAGTTTTTTCCATTATCTTTTCAGGGAAAGTAAGCCTTCGGATTTTAAAAGTGGTTAAGCATCAAAAAGAATTGACTCACACCATGTTCCTGTTGTTACATATTTATTTTTACCAAGAAAAGTAAGAAACGTTGCATGTTTTACAAAAAAGTTAAATTTAGGTCGTATATTTTACGTCGTCATATTTTACGGCATCTGTTACAAAGACCTTTTTATTAGCCTACAATGAATACCATAAATTGGTATTGATTGTAGGGTTTGGTTTCAGTGTTTTTTAATTCTTATTTGCAGTGTCAGGAAAACACAACATTGTGTCAAATTATTCATTTCTATTTAATAGTCACAGTGAGGGACGTACTGGTGGGGGAGGGGAGAGAGAGATGGTTCAATTTTCCAGAAGATTTCGTAATATTGCCAATTCTATTATTGTATTTTTTTCCCAGTTGACCCTCGTTGATCCAGCGCCCGTTTATCCGGATCAAATTTGTGAAATTAAAAACATATGTTTACTGAAACAATAATTTTAAGTTACGATTGCAAGAACGCGAAATATTCGGGTTTCGTTTTGTTAAATATACAGCTTCTACTTAGAACGTACAATAAAGTATAGTACTAACTTAAGAAGCAATATGGCGACCACTGCAGCTGAACTATAAATGATAAGTTATTCGCGAGAAACGGTACTTACATTACCAAACACAATTACTATGCATCTTCATCCTGGTAACACTTATTTCTTTCTGTGAAACGCACAAGTCATCATAACCCAGGCCCGTGTCCAGAATTTCATAAAGGGAGGGGTTTTAATTAAGGAGGCAACCACTCACAAACTCGAATTCTATGTCAAATTGCCGATCCCAGTATGGCATTTGTACACCTGTAAAACAACAGTCCCCCCCCCCCCTCCAAGGATAATTCTGGCTGGGCAATTGACCACAGTATTTTTTCATTTCACAGCTTCTTTTTAATCAAATCTGTTTACTATGCGGTATTTTGCAATTAGTATAAAAACCTGTCTAAAAATGCTTTTATAATCCAGCATTTATATTAGGTTTTATGTTCTGCAATAATGCATAATAAGCTAAACAAGAGTATGTTGCAGATTCAAATTACATTACCGAACGCAATCACTAATGCATCTTCATAGCAGCATCATATGCAAAGTTCATCATAACCTCCTTACAATAAGCAATATTAACGCAGTTAATGTTTTATATTGACAGATTATTCAGCGGTTAAAGTTCTTAAATTGCAGAAAAACTTCAGAAAGGTTTTTTTTTTTTTTTAGCGCTGCACGCAAACTTTCACTTTGAAGTTAATTAAAGCCATTTTCTTCATTTGGTTTATTATTTTTCCCTAATGGGAGGGGTTTAACCCCCAAAACCCTCCCTTGGACACGGCTCTGTCATAACCTCCTTATGAGAAACTATATTAAATGCAGTGAATGCTTTATATTGACAGCCTATTCAACGGTTCCTCCATCGCTCTTTTTCCAAAATATAATTTTTGTTGATAAAGAAAGAGCATTTCTAAGTGGCCGGGAACTTTTAAAGGGACTGCTTGAAAAAAAAATGCTATACAAACTTCAATACTCAAGTTAATTTTAAGTCAAATGTGCAATTTCTTTTTTTTTTTTTAATTACTATTTTATTCCCCAATAAGAAGAGTCTAACCACTAAAACCCTCCCTTTAGACATGGCCCTGGCTAAGTTGTAATAACTGAAAAAGGGCTATTGAGGATAGCGAAAGCTAAGACACATTGCTAATAGTTGTACTCAAAACTTTTCGTCAAAATTTTAGTCGTTTATCATTCATTTTAATTTGTTAAGTCTGTTTGTGTGTGTATTTGTTTGTTTGTCTGGGACGAATGCAGATTCTGCTTTTACGGTGCGTCACTTTCGGAAGAGGGGGGGGGGGCTAATGAGTGTCCTTTTTGGACATAAATAGGGGTCCTGAGGCGAATTTTTTTTAATATAGCTCTTCAAAACGCAGCTTTAGGTAATCTTTGGTTGCTGAAAGGGGAGTCACAGGCCCCCATGGCCTCTCTGGATTCGTGTGGCTGGTGTCTGTACGTGTGTGTCTGTGAATGAAACATTTTAGAAATGCTTCACGTTATTTTTTTCTCCTCCTAGGAACGAAAAATGTTGTGAGATAATTTCGCATCTGCAGGATGCGTCTGAACAAAGTACTGACACTATATCAGAAGTGTTTTTTTATACAGCTTTGACGCAAGTTCTCAGACATCCTCGTGAGTATTTTATGTAGTAAAATATAAACTATAGTTGTAAATGAGGATGTGATAGTTAAATATTCAATATGCTATTGTTGTCGTGTCCGTGGATAGCACTAAGAACCGCCACTCCGCGACCAGTTTCTAAGTTCCGCTGAGAAAGCAAACATACTAACGGAAACGTGGTTTGACACAAAAGCCAACATTTAGGAATAGATGACATGCATTCGTCGCCAATGTTGAACTGACTTCGCGGGGTGGTTGCCATTTCCTCCGACTACTCATTCGAAGGGGAAAAAAAGAGGGTCGCTGGACGAGACACGACGGGTGGTCCCCTCTGGTACTGGATTCAGGAGATTCTAAAGTCTTTTGTATCTGAAGATTTGAAGATAATTGTAAAATAGTCCCAGATGTTCAATCTTTCTCCTTTTTTTTTTTTAACTAATTTACTGTAGGTGATTTTATTTGCTTCTGTTGAAAAATCGCAAGTGATTGATCGCCTAATCAGAATAAATTCGCGTATTTTCCCCGTTTAGTGATCATATCGTTTTCAGCTTAATAATAGAAATATTTTTGATGGAGGAAACATTATTATTCATTTTGTGTTTTGCTGATTTATATCATTGAGGTTGTAAAAACAAAATAACCTTTTTGGTTTGTGTTTTCATTAAAAACCAAGTGCGCAGAACAAAAAATAACTTATTTTGTAAACAAAAAAAAGTGTCTGGTAAATGAAAAAACACAAAATGAATTGAAATATTTATTAAAAAAAGAAAGACAATTTGAAGTGAATTCGTGGGTATTTCGGAAGAAACCGTTCTGAAATCTGAGTAGCCAATTAATATTTGTCAGTTAAAATTGCTCTGCTGCCATATTGCTGGACATTATCAGCAATACACATTTCCAACGCTGTTTTTTTTTTTTTCCTCAAGAAGCATTATAAAATTGAATGCAAAATAATGCAACGTTAAAAAGCACAACTGTGCAGGAACACTGTAGACGCGTGTTTCTACGTTACAAGGAACGCCTTTATCAATGCAAAGATTTGAGCTTATGGATGAATAGACATCCGACAAAGCGGAGCAAAATCCTTTGGACGGCCGGAATGGAATCTTTTGTCGGATCGTGTATATCTCATTCATGAGATTCATATTCAACCATGAGCTCAAATATTTACCTTGATAAAGGCGTTTCTTGCAACGCCAAAAAAACTTGTCTTCACTGTTCCTGCAAATTTGTGCTTTTAAACGCTGTATTATTTTGCCTTAATTTTTAATCACAAAGGTATTATTTCCTTCATATTATAAAAATGACCGAATAGCATTATAACACAGGGGTGCCCCACCTAGAAAGGGTCATGGGGCAGATTGTGTCACTAAAATTTTTAGGGGGTTGTTTTGAGGGGTATTTTTCTCTTTCTTGAGGAGTTTCTTGTTTTTTTTTGGGGGGGGGGGTAATATTTAGGGTGTGGTGGGTGCGCCCTTAGTCTTAAGGGGTTGTATAACGAGAACTCAGACTATAAGCAAATGCGTATGCACTTGAATAATTTCAAATTGCATATGTGTACTATATCAGTCATTCAATTGATTCATATGCTTAAGGAAACAAGATTTTACTCAAGCGTGTGTGTTTTATATTTTTCTCGTGAAATTTCATAAAAATTAATGTGGAACTTAGAATTGGATAGGGGGAATGTCCATCCATCTCAATTTTTCAGGTTGGCCAAATTGATTTGAGAAGGTAATGTAATAAATGATGAATTTATTTTTTGAAGTTCCTCTAACAATTGCTTTACAACAACAGAAGGGGTATTTAGCACGTTTAGGAACAAATAATAGACGTGTTTAGCGTTTATCAAAAGTCTAGAACAGTGTGACTGCAAAAATCCACTGTAGAGTTACATAATATGTACGAAAGAATGAAAAAGTATGCTTTGGTTTTTCCAGTAACTAAAATAAAATTTCTAGATTTCGGATGTTTAGTTACGATGCAAATTAGTATGCTAATTTACTTACATGTTGAAGTTTGCTGATCGTTTATTTAGTACTTTTGATATATAGTTATCTCACCAACCTACTAGTACTCTCATTTTAGAATTAAGAGGGAGGCGGGATATTTAAAAGGTCAAAACGTCGTCCCAAAATTAATAAGTGAAAAGGGAAAGGGATGGAAGGGAGTTCACGAGCGGTTCCTTTATAATATCTGATATCAGGGTCCACCGACTGATGACAGGCCCTGGTGTTAAGCAAATTGTGATTAAAAAAAAGAGACAGAAAAAATTCGAAGTAAAAACCAAGGCTTGGTTCCTTTTTTATTGCAAAATTAATTTATTTTAAGGATTCAAAATTTTTACTCGTTTTATACTTTTGCGCCATTCTAATTTTGCGCCATTTCTTTTAAATCACGTGTCGCTAACATATAACTTACGCTTGACGATTCTAGAATGTCTTTTTTACTACCCTTTAGCAATGAACTTTATTAACCATCCGACAAATGAGGCTTAATTACTTCCCTTTCAACGCTTTCGCAGAGGGGAGGGAATAGAGAAAACCTCTTCGCCCCCTAGCTGAGTATCCGATTTGCATTGCAAATGCAGCGCCATTAGCATTGGCAATTAGTGCCTTTCCGATTATTCAAGCACACTTTTTCACAAACTTGCCTCGCCAACCTGTTCTTAGATGTTGGCTTTTTGTCAAACCATGCTTCCCTTACGGATCGAAAATCAGTCAACATACGTTTCTACCAAAGTGGAACATCTTCGCCAGTAGAATATCGTTGGTAACATCGTCTCATGATGTTCGAGTCATGAATTGGACAATAACTGGCTTAACCAAAGAGTGATGACGCTACCGGTCATCCCTACCTCCCCTGCTTAAATACGAGATAAAGATGTCGGAAGTTTCTTTCAGTGTCCTAGACCGTCAGATTTTAGGAAAACGCTTTAAAAATCGCGGAAATTTGCGACGCTAGAAACTAGCGACCCCAATTATGATCCCCTAGATACAGTAGAGTGCCTCTTATTCTCACCGGTCTGCATCATGGCAAATCCAGTTAACGAAAAATCCGAATAATTAGGCATCTACGAAAAAAACGTTTATTGCAATGTTTTTTAGGTAACTTCCGAAAATATTTTTTTTTCAGCATAAGACTGGCTATGCAAATGCATGACGCGTTTAATTTTTTTTTTTTTCAAACATTTTTAGCAAACTTTATTTTTAATTTTTTTTACCGAAGTACACAATGAAATCACTGCATGCAATACATGCAATGTATAGTCTATTTTTAAAAATGGATAAAGCGGAGAAACATGTATTATTCTTGATCGGTGCGGTTAACTGACATCCGATTAAAAAAAATCCGGATAATTTACCCTCTACTGCACTATGTCGTCGTAGTTCAGTGGATGCACGTTCAACAGTGTGTTCGTTTGTGCTAAACTATCCTGCGTTAGACAGTAGGGTCATTCCACGCGAAATGAGCAAATCAGCTGTGGCTGACAATCGAAAATTTCATTTTTTCCTCTATTTCAGATGTTTTTTTGAAGATGAGGGAATGCTCTAAATTTACTCAATTTTTTTTACATAATATATTGAAGTGTCTTTTAGATGCTATTAAATTTTAATCATTGGTATCAGCGTATTTTTGTTACTAGAGTAATTTGAACTTAGGCAAAATTTCATTAGTTAGTTCTTTTTATTGTAAGTTTAGCAAAACTAACCATTTCTTTCGTGTTTCATTTTCTCAAAAGCATGTTTATGAAGTATTTGCTAAAATGTACATTTTTTAAAATCGAAATAAATGTTAGATATACTTGCTTTTGCATCATTGAGTCGTTTATCTAGTGCTTTGAATTCTCGTAATTTCACATAAGAGTCAATCCATACAGGTTCCATACAGCATAAACTATATATTCATGTTCAAATAGTTCTAAGTTATAAAATTAAAATAATTATTTTGAAAATTACAATATGTTTTTTCAGTATAATGTATTATATAGGGCACAATATACGTAATTTAAGAAGTTGCAATGAAATTTTCACACTTTTTATTTCTGTTTTAGTGTGTGAATTGACTAGCAAAATTGCTCAATTTCAAAGACCTGTATCTTTTTTACAAACCAAATACAAAAAACAATATGTATAACATGCATAGTACTTGAATGGAATATTCAATTGGCCACGAAATTTTATTTTTAATTCCATCCCCTTTTGGTTTACAAGGGTCTAAAAATGTCATTTTTCCGGTTTTTGAGGGGCTGTAATCTATAAAGAGTGCACAAACACACAGCAACAGTTACATATTCTTTTTAGCATGGTTCCAGTGATTAGTTTTTACCGTATTTCATTTTGTGTTTCCGTCCCCTACGCGAGTTATCTTCCTTTGAAGTGAGTAAAATTTTTACATTAGACCCTGAACTATTAACTTACAGCTACGTAACTCAGCATGTAGACAAGCAAGACTATAGACAGCAAGTCTATAAATTTATTCACTTTAACATCAAAGCGTTAAAGTAATTGTCATAAATGTAATTCAAATAGATTTTGGCCAAAATGCAAAGATCTAAAAGTACCATTTTTGATTACGACAAATCACTTTTGATGACCTCTAAAAAATCAAAGGTCCAGTTGAGAGAAAAAATAAAAGTGGTTTTAAACATTTTTCGTATCCAGTTTTTAGGTATATGAATTTCAAAAAAAATAAAAATGGTTGAGGGCACAAATCCATCGAACCTGTATGGATTGACCCATAAAACACAAAGAAAATGCTATTTTTCTGAATTTTATTTTACGTTTGGAAATCAAAAACCAATTTTGAGTTCCTTCAAGCAAATAGTAGAAACACAGCTCTATATTCTTGTAAAATTTTGAAGTTGTCTGAATTTTCCCTCATTTGAATTTTTGTGTGTATGTGAAGGAGAAAATCATCATTTTACAAAATGGCACTAAGTTTAAAACTGATTTTGAAGACAAAGGAGTTAAAATACAACTTCAAAAGTAAGGGATTTCTTTTATGATACTTTAGCACATTATTGGGTATTAATTTCATCAAAGCTAATGCATTCCTTAAAGATTGAGATTAAAAAATAAAATGCTTAATTATGAGAAAATTGAAATATTATCAGTTTTTGAAACTCGGTTAAAAGTTAACTATTATAACTTTGAAAATTTTACTGACATCAGATTAATTACCCTACTCCATTGATTGCAACAACATATAACTTTTATGTTTTCATTAAATAGTTAATAAGATACAAGCCTTCAAAAATGCAACATTTAGCATTTATGAGAATGCTGTTCAATTTGACCAATTTTCAATCGCATGTAACTATTCAAATAAAAAATTTTAAGCAAAAATATTTTAGATATTTTTATATAGGCATAAAAGGAACCTGTATACCAAATTTCATAAAAATCTGTTACCATGCGGCCACCACTTTTTTGCGAATTTTGCTCATTTCGTATGAAATGACCCAGTACTGAATACACACACTTAGTTAAATTTCTTTAAAGAAAAAAAAATATGCATTTAATAAGCACTGAAAAAAGTCGAAGGCCAAAATGTCCCTCTTCTCATTGCCCCTGAACCATACATAATATGCTCGAGTCAGTGTAGGCGCATGTGCCTAATCATTCCACCCCTACCTTCCTTGGTTGACTTTTTCTCTATAGTAAGTAGTTTTTGACAAGAGAATCTAAAAATCCTCAAGTCCTGCATATGTTACTGTCTGCCCACAGTTGCTATGGAATCGGCAAACTTCCAGTTAAGACGAGTCTATCTGAATGAGAAAGAAACGTAAAAATTTGATTCTCGTATTTTGCTCATTTCAAAGTGACTTAGCTGAATTTGGAAGGTAGCACACATCTGTTCCTGGTAGCGTTCCTGAAAACTAATACAGTGGACGCAGTTTGATTGAATCAGTGGTTAATTGAATCAACCTCTTTAATGAATCAAATCGTCAAAAACAAAAAAAAATCCTGCTTTTTGAATCAAAACTGTTTGAAACAAACGTGATTTATATAAGCGGCGACCACTGTAGATGCATCCAATTTCGCCTGTAAACCGAATATTTGCCTCTCCATCTCATTAGTGGTAAAACAGTACGTTACTACTGTCTGGACACATTTGCCATAGGATTAGCAAGTAGCCAGTATCGACGATTCTATCAGAGTGGTGATGAAAAAAAATATGAGGCCCGTGCATCGTTCTTTTTAGTGTGACTCGGTTTGAGGCTTAACACATATCTGCAACAACAAACTGGCATCCCTGCAAAGTAATGCGTCTATTTCCGCCTGTCAACGAGATGATCTCCCTTCCATCTCAACGGTGGTGAACAGTAGAAAAAAAAATTTTTTTTTTAATTACAAAGTTTTTTCCTTTCTTAATAAAAAAAAAAATTTTAAGTTTGAGGAAAGAGTGAAATACTTTGTTGGTTACTTTAAATGTCCTCTTTCCACAAGAGATGAGACACAAATATATTCGAACTACAAAAGAAAGCCTCAGTAGTTCATTTTCTAAACGAAAACTGGATTAATGCTAAAGAATAATTGGAACTAAAGGCTTCAAGTCGAAAAGTGAGTTTCATGTTAACAAGTTATTGCATAAAACCTACGCGAACTCCTTATCAACCTCACGTGGAAGGTGTTAATAGTAGAAATAAAGATGTATAAGTAGGAACTTGCATTCGTTATACGTATGTTTATTTAATGAGAAAAGTCTTTTCAATAGCAGCAAGTTGCTACATCAGGAATTATTGTCGTTTGACATATCGTTATTCAACCTTGTTCTTTTTTAACAGAAACTGCAGGATCTGACAAGGATATGGTGAAACTATGCGCTAATTATGCAGAAAAAAGCGCTGTTATTCCTTTTCATCCCAAGGACAAATATCGAGTGTTTTGCCTGTTCGCGAAAATGGCGCTTTGGTAAGTACCTGCTCAAACTACAAAATTTACAACTTTATTCTTTTGTAAGAAACTCATCAACAGAAGCTTCAATGCCCAAACTATCAACCAACAGTACAATGAATAATCAGCTTTTGTGAAGCAGCTGTTAAGAATAAAAGTTAATGAAGATCCATTTAGTTTTAAAAAAGTGTTGTTTCTACTATCTACTAGGGTTGCATAATATTTCTCCATCAACTCCTGACCTCCTAGTGTGAAGCATTAGGATTGCTATATGACTCGATAGCGCTGGAGTAGTAATAGGTTTCTCTCATAACTCATGTCGGCCTCGATCATCTGGATGGAAGACATATTTGATGAGTGTTTGTTTTACGTCAAATAAAGTGTCTTTATTTAAATCATTTCATGGTATAGCTGTAACAATGCTACTCATCAAATTTCGTAACACATCTGGGTATTTTTATTTATTTATTTGTTCGCAGGTGTAAAGAAAATAACCTAAGAGAGGCTTTCCCAATATGGTACCAAGAGGCAAGCATCCTTCAAATAGAGCTTCAACTTAACGGTTACCTTGCCCTGTCTGGCTCCATTTGTCTCCTCATTGTAGATATTCTAAACGGGAAGGAAAATACTTCTTTTTTCACTTCTCGAGAAATGTCGTCATTCAAGCAAAAAATCTCTAAGGTAATTTTGTTCTTACCGAAAAATGAAAACAAAGTACATCGAAACGACTCCTTAAATGCAAACCGAAAGAATATTTTTGTTCATCCTAATGCTGATTTCCCCACCCACCCCAACCCCCGGCAAAGCAACAACAGCTTTGCCGCAGTGTTAGAGGATGCTTTGCTGGTTCCGTAGAATTCAATTGAGCCGTCATATTGCCAATTGCGTAATAAAATGCTAACATTTAGGTTCCGTTACTATTTTAAATTATTTTCCCAGAGAGCTATGATTTGTTACTGGTGCTATGACGGAACATGGAGTAAATAAATTTTCGTTATTGATGCGGCAATAAGTCTGCTAGTTAGTATCAACAAGTGTGTTAATCTGTTGCAACAGACGCATTTTGTTGCGGTAGCAGTCACTATGAAATGACCATGATTAATAGGTTGTTCTATAATGTCACACGAAATAGATAATTCGTTATTGATGTGTCAACAAATCTCTTCTGTAACCCCAACCGAGCGCGTCCACAGGTGGTGGATAGGGGAATGCCTCCATTGGTTTCCAATGGGTTATTGGAGGGATATAAAATATCTCCCGTGAACCAACAGGTAGAAGTTCAAAGCCTCTCTAAGCTCTAGCAACTCCACCTTTTACTGATAGGTTTATGTTGATCTCTAGTCTTAATGTTACCGCGGCTGGGGCAGCCGACGCGACGAGACTTCTTTCTTTTGCACATTATGGACAAGACAACGACAAATCTCTTAGACAACGACAAATCTACAGAACAGTCTTGTAAAGACTGTTCTGTAACGTAAAACGGAAGTAGGATCCAGAATCCGATTTTGTGGGAGATCATTAGCGGAAAGGGGGGGGGGGTCAAGGTGCAATATACTCGGGTTAAATAAAGGATCTGGAGCCAATATGCAGTTTTTTGCTATATTTGCGCTCTTGAAGCGGAGTCATAATCCCCATGCCCCCGTCCCTATCTCTGGATCTGTCCCTGAGTAAGACGGAATAGATTAGATACCTTGTAGGTAAAGCAACAAATCTCTAAGATAGCAAATGTCTGTTGCAATAGACCTATTTTAAATTTCTTGGATATTTTATTTCTAATTGTATTACTATTATGCTTAATTAATACACTGTCTGTTTTTAACAGAAATTACGGAACATTCAAAAACAAGTCAGAGCATTTGTTCCTGTATTAGAAAGTGATGTCAAAGAAGTAGAAGAAATGTTTAAAAATATTTCTGGACATTGAACACTGCGGAAAAGTTACACCAATTGTAATGGAAAGTTTGCCTAGATGACCCGCTGGTTTGGTCAAACGAAAATTTTAAATTTACTATTAAGTTTGTTTTACGTTTGGAATAAAATGCAAACGAATTTTTGTTTCAATGAGTTTTGTCTTTGACATTGCTGTTAAAATCTCACTACTATTATACATGTGAATGTATGTCTGGTTGTATGGATGTTTGTTACTCTTTCACGCAAAAACTACGGAGTGGATTTCATATATTATTATGAAATTTCACAATAATATAGCTTATCTTAATATATAAAAATCAATGTCCTGAGATAACATATATATATATATATATATATATATATATATATATATATATATATATATATATATATATATATATATATATATATATATCAACGCACAGCCAGTACCGCTGAAGCCTCAGACTTGAAATTTGGCAACCATATCCACACATGATTACGAAAGTATCCACCAAGAATGGATTTTTCGAAATACCAATTAGTTCAGGAGAAATTAATTAAAACCTGTTAATGTCTGTGAAATTAAAATCATTGAAATTTAAATCCCTTATTTTCAGAGGCTTTCCTCCATTCAAATCATTATTCAGTACTTCATCTCAACTTTTGGTCAAGAGCGAATTTTAAATTTGATATTGTTTGTTTCTCACGTGATTCTTCGAGGCTTTTCTCAAGTCAAATAATAATGTTTCTGTCTTTTGCTTTCATTTTTTCAAAACTAGAAACGAAGTTTTTAAGAACATCATGATAGGCGGACTATCCTTTTGAATTTAGAAGAGTGCAGTTTCCTGTAAAAGTTTGCTTTGCAATAACCGTTAATAAGTCACAAGGACAGACATTAAAAGTAGCAGGGATCGATTTAAGAGAGGACTTTTTTTCACACGGCCAATTTTATGTAGCTTGCTCCAAAATCTGTTCATCAAGCAGCTTAATAATTTTAGCACCAGAAAAAAAAAAAAACCTAAAAATGTGTTATGCAAAGAAGTTCTTGCTTAAACATAGGTATAACAATAAAATGTGGATGGTCTGTGTTTGCAAAAATAATCAATACTTTAAAAGGATCCTTAATAACAGTTAAAGATCGGTTAAGTACAAGGGCATATACATAAGGAATCCAGGGGCCCTGGGATCCTCCCAAAATTAGAAAAAAAAATATAGGTAATAAGTAATTATTACGGGGAATTTTCGAAACTAGGTGCCCCAAACACTGTTAACCCTTGCTAATTCCATTACCCGAGCAATGCCGGGTACGGGAATGCTAGTGAAATATAGGAAGCGTCACCGTGCGGGACAAAATTACGCTTTCCGTGGAATGACCCAATGCATACACTTCGATTAAATATTTTCTTAGTTCACGCACTGAGTTTAGTTCAGTCCTATGCCTCTCATGTGTTTCTACTAGAGTGGGAATGGTTGGAAAAAACTGGAAACTATAGGAAAAACCGATTTATTCCAGTTTTTCTCCGGAAGAATTTTTTTCCACTCGGAAAAAATTGGAAATTATGAAATTTCTATCACAAAATTATGTTTTCAAAAATTTTATAATACTTATATTCCAATGCTTTTTTTGTTTAAATATTTTTTTATATTGAGTATGCCACATGAAAACACTAATTTTGATAACGCTAGCTGTAAAAAAATTAATTTTCTTGTATACTTCCATATTATCTGCTACTTTTCTCATTTACACTGTAGATGTATACACAAAAAACAGAATTTGTATATCAATAATAACAATTAGTGGAAATGTTTAAGCAAAAATTTACATTTATTTTTATTTGATGTGTGTAGAGATTGGCACTGCCAGAAAAAAAAATCCGAAAATTTTAGGGCAAAAAAATCGTTATTTACCAGACAAATTTATTTCTACACGGGAAAAGATTTAAAATTTTTAAAATTTCTTGCACAAAATAATGTATTCAGAAATTTATAATATTTACATTCCGTTTTTTTCTTTTGTTTAAATATATATATATATATATATATATATATATATATATATATATATATATATATATATATATATATATATATATATAGTCGAATCCCGACTTACGCGAGGGATGCGTTCCAGGACTCCTCGCGTAAGTCGAGATTTCGCGTTGTTAAAAAGTGTTGTGTCATGTGATTTTTTTATTAACATACCCAATTATTTTAGACATTCAAAAACGTTTTTAACTGTTTTTGACCATTTATTAACTATATATTACCGTTTCTTACATAAAGAGCTGAATTTTTACCGTATTTTTTCAAAAGTTGCATTATTCAACATAAAATACTGTTACGATGCACAAAATCAATGATCAATGGGAGAGAGATATATAAAAATGAAACAGTACGGAACGTACAATATGTAATAATAATAAACACTGCACTGCAATAGTACTATACAGTAGATGATACAATAAGTTACATTTATAACTTAAAAATTGAAGATGATGGTTTATCCTGCGCAACCTGATCGTCATTCTAATATATTTTTAAATACAGTAGCTTCGCACACACACAATTGCTTTTATAACATTTACATCTACAGTAATACTCCTCTGGGACCGACTGAACTTATACAGATTGCCTTATCTTGACTTTTAATTATACGATGAAAGATTCCCTCATTCTACCTAATTGTCGTGCTACCTTCGACCCACTTTCTAGTCTTTATATATTAATAGGCAAGCCGTTTTCTTTCGGTACCGATTTCTCCTCTGTTTGTGAACCGATTTCCTTAATTCTTTTTTTGTTCGGTAGCTATTGCCGAGTTTTAGTGTCATCAGTAAAAAAATTTTGAAATCGAACGCTAATTAATGGAGATATTAATAGAAAAACGCATTTTTGTCCTAAATGACTCTTTCTACGCGAACGAATGGTCCAATTTTTTCGAATTTGAAATGGTTGGAAAGATCTTTAAAAAATACTCCTATAGTTATAAATTGTCAAGGCGCCCAAGGTCCAATAACCTAAATCCACTAGAAAAAAAAGTTATAAACGTTTTTTAGTTAGCGAAACTCAAAAATTTTAATTTTATCCCTTTTCCATTGTTGAAATTCATTGTTGGAAGCGTGAAACATTAAGTTTTAATTCATTTTTTAAACCGCTTTTTCTACACGAAAAATGCATTTTAATGCTTCGAGCTTGGTATGGTTGGAAAGCTCGCAAAAAATGCTTTAAAACACGTTCTACCCGGGTTCACCGAGCGAAAATCGAAACCGCTATGTTGGCTATAAACAGCGCTAGAAGCAATTAAAAGTTAGTGGAATTTCATTTTTATTTAGACACACGGCAGTGTGTCAGCCAAGTTCGGAAATCAGGCGACACATCTGCCAGTGTGTATCTTACACGAACCATTTTAAGCTACTTTTGACCCCATCTTTTCTCAAAAACTATTAAATCTACGTGCTTGAAATTTTGTACGTCTAATAGAGCTGCATAGATGACCTATAATCCTAAATTTCATGAGTGTACCTCTTATAGTTATGGAATTATTAAGATCTGAAAAGTGTCATTTTTAACACTGACTCACTCACTCACTCATCAAAATGTTTACGAACTTCCAAGTGTCTCACATACTTGAAATTTGGCATAAAGATAGATTTTCATGCGTATGTAAAGGGAAAAATCTAAAAAGTCAAAAAAAACTACATTAAAATAGCAAAAAACTACGCTATTTTATCAAACGTTGCCAAAAAAATCTTGTTGAAGTTTTGAATTAACAATTTAATTTCTAACCAAAATGGGGCTTGAAACAATACTTTAAGTTCCGCTAAAATGTAAAATGATCCATCAAATAATTAAAATTGCAAATCTAGAGCTAAGCCTTTAAAAATCAAAAATAACCGGCTTTAAAATTTTATAAAAAGTTTAGATCTCAATTAAATTCGCAACTCCAACGAACTATAGGGGGCACTGCAGTCACTGTCTAATGGCCGACTTAAAAACTAAAACAAACGCATGTGGTAACGAAGAAAATGCTAAAAGTGTTGTGATTTTTGTTCATATGTATGATATTTTTCGCTTTATTCTTTTTAAATTAATTTTCAAAGTCTTGTGGATATTCTGGCCCACGTAGAAAGAAATGAGAATTCAAGAAGCATTACTAAACGTCAAAGATTAATGCAAACTACGTAGTTCGTAGTTCTAAGCAGCTATTTCCACGATGTTGAATTCGATATTTATCAATTCTTGATAAAACTAAATAATAATTGTGGCCTGACAAGAACAACAATTAATGCTAGAAAATTCAATATGACATTACAAATTATTATCGAAAGAAGATGATACTTCTTTGCCTTGCTTGGCTAGCGCTTATTGTTTGCATTTGTTGCTGAGTTATTTCTCTCGAATTCCCGAATCGGTTAATTTAAAATTTTTCTGTTTCGATTTTTCTAATTTCTGAGTTACGATTTAATTATGTCAAGTTAAGCAAATCATCTACAGAATTCTTACGGATATATGGTGGTAGTTTTCTTTTCAATTGATTGACCATTATTTCTTTTTACTTATCGAATTCTGTAATCTTACTACCATTTTATTCCACTCATGATAAAAATTAAAAATGGTTTAACTAAAAACGCGAAATCTCGCCAAGGCTACTTTGCTCGCACAATACTAAAACTATATCCCTAAACAAATTTGGCTAAACCTTTCAGCTGAGAGTAAAAGGAATAAAGTAAATTCTTTCTCGGTGAAACATTTTTCATTTTGTTCTACGATAATATATTTAAGAAAATATTTTGCATACCGTCCATTTCAACTAAATGCTGCTGTAAAAGATGGTTAGTTAAATTAATTTAAGATTAAAAAAAACTCATATTCTTACAAATTCATACAAAACAATAAAATTTTTTACCTTGTATAACGTTATCCAAGTTTGTTAATCCAGTTTTCGCTTTCACCATTTTCAATCAACTCATATTTTAGAAGGAAATAAGGAAAACTAACATTATTTTGAAAAGCTCGAGAATACTAAGGGACGAATAAATTTCTGTAGCTGAAAGCAAACTAAGACTCATCGATTGCGTTAATAAATACTCAGAACAAACTGCCTGTGTTTACGTCAACAAACACACGTGGAACGCAACGTGGCAATGTTTTAGTTTCATAGGCAGTTTTGTTAATCACCGCAAGATAGCGTATTCGAGCGCTGGAGTTCCGAATTCAAACTTTTACAGGAGGAGCAAAAATGACCGCAATAATTTCAACAATTGAGAAATATTTTCGCAAATTCTGCATATTTTACGATCTACGTTATGATAATCCTCCCCCGCCCCCCCCCCCCCCCACCCCGAACAATAAAGAAACTCTAGACAGATTTTGAGATGAGTCTTAGCAATTTTCCTGATTGTCGATAAATTTGAGGAAGCCAAAGACCAGGAGCTAATGTACGTCGGCCTTGCTGATAAATGGGAAAACAAATGACTATTGCCCGAAATTGGCGATTGCGCCAAGTCCCCAGTTATCAAAATATCTTCATAACTTCTAATAAAAAGAAACCGCAAACCAGAGCACCATAACAGCTAGGATAAAAAAGGAAATCATATATTTGTAATATACGCTTTTGCATTTATAACTGTCTAAATTAGAACAAAACCTTTGATTTAACTCTTCAAAAAGTAATGATATCCCTACAAAACATAAATGTGAAAAAGAAGCCAAGTTCGGTCGAAATGAGGTGCAGGAAAGACGGTGTCACCGACAAAAAAAATTCAGATCTAAACAATTACCAAGTTCCATAGCAGTTCCTCATACAAGTTGGATTTTCCCATGTTCTTCAATTTATTTAGAGAACAATTTTTTACTTTCTTTGATATTGGATTTAAAACTTGGTAAGTTTGGAAAAAAAAAAAAAAATATATATATATATATATATATATATATAGTGATGACTAAAACTTGCCGCAAGTTTAAAATCCATCATCAAAGAAAGTAAAAAAATGTTTTCTAAATAAATTGAAGAACATGGGAAAATCCAACTTGTATGAGGAACTGCTATGGAACTTGGTAATTGTTTAGATCTGAATTTTTTTTGTCGGTGACACCGTCTTTCCTGCACCTCATTTCGACCGAACTTGGCTTCTTTTTCACATTTATGTTTTGTAGGGATTTGCTTTTTCACGCGACATAGTTAGCGTGAAGAAATTGCTGAATAATATTGTGGTGTTGCCAATTCTCGCTTCAACATAAAGAAATGAAATACTTGCATTTGTTTTTATTATTGAGACTTTTTGGGTAACTACGGTCATTTAAAATCTTTTTATTTTGACTGTTTTCGCGATTTAAATATTTAAATAAATTATTTTATGGAGTGAGGGACGACTTTCAGTTCCAGCTCCCAATAATACCTGCATTTGCTATCACCAGAAACAGATCTCAAGGTGAAATTTTTGATAAAACTGGCGTATTATTACGACGTCCAGTGCTTTCGCATGGACAATTATGTGTTGCCGTAAGAAGAGTTCGTTCATTTGACTGTTCGAAATTTTATATTTTACGGCAAGATCATGCCTACTTTTACAAAAAATATTGTTTGTACAAAAGTTGTACGTATTAAGGGAGTTTTGCGGCATCATTTCATTCATAACGACTTCCATAATTGTGAAATTGGTGAACTTTATCCATTTTGGCACCAATGCCAAGAAGAGAAATATTTTTTCTTTCGCATTCGTAAAAAACGAGTACAGAAATGTCTATTTGCAAGGAAATGACTACGAATGAAGTCCCTCTTTAAGAAGGGGTTCATTAAATTGTAACCATTCGTGACAAGGCGGAGGAAATAAATGACAAGAGGAACATACAATGGGGAGAATGGGAGCTTTTTTTTTTTTATAAAAGAACGTTTGTGGAAAAACAGTGTGATATGTGGCAATGGGAAGAGGGGTTATGGTGAAGTGTGAAAATTTGCGACAAAGAGGAGAGAGAACAAAAATTTTGAAAAGTGCATTTGTCAGTATTCCTCCAAACCGTAAAAAAATCACAAACACGATTTTTTTAAAAATTGTACTATTATTGCGACGTCCAGTGTTTTTGAATGGACAATTTTGTAATGTAGCAAGTAGGATTTGTTCATTTGACTGTTTGTAATTTAATAATTCTAACGGGAGAGGTCAAGGCAACTTACTCAATAATATTAAACTTATTAAAAGAAGCATTGTTCATGCAGAAGTTTTACGTATAATCTGAGTTTCGCAGGATCATTTCATTTGGGAAGATTTCGATAATTGTTAAATTGGCGGGCTCTCTTCATCTATTGGCGGCAAATTTTTGGCATCAATTGCAGCGCGAGAAATGTTTTTACTTTGCGTACGAAAACATAGAATAGGCCACGCAAATTTCATATGAATTCTCTAATATGGGGGTGAAAACATAGTCGCACATATACAGGCAGTGGCGTAGCTACACTTTCTGCCGCCCGGGGCGGTTCCTCAGTTTGCCGCCCTTTATGATTTGATTTAGTTTTCACATTAAAGAGTCAAATGTATTTTAATGTGATTTTAATAAACAAGAAAAGAAACTTATTTTTTTCCCTTATTATCTTTCTTGCAGAAGGAAAAAAAAGGAATTCAGAGCAACACCGAAACATTCCAAAACTTAAGTCAAAATTCGGAATTTTTAGCAATTTTTAGTAACGCTTATAGAAAAGATGCTTGGAGCTCCCACTAGGGTTTTTTTCTTTTTTTTTTTTTGTTTTGTTTAAAAAATTAAAATTAGTTTTACGCATTCTTTGGTGACATGAGGGAGTCAGGACTTTTCAAAGAAAATTTCTGAAACTGAAGTGTTAAAAAAAGCAAATTTAGGCTATTTTTGGATACGATAAGACATTGGGGATGGGGAAGGTCCGGGGGAGCTGTCCAGAAAGTTTTTCAACTAAACAGAAAAACACGTAAATGTAGGAGGCTGTCTAGTGGTGTAATGGTCTCCCCTAACTCCAACAGAGACTGGATTTTCCTGCAGAAATATTTTCAAACTTGAAATAAATTTTAGTCTATCTTTGATGACGTTAAAGAGAATAGGGAACGTTCAGGAGCTCTCTGAAAATTTTTCGATGACGAAGTTTCAAAAGCGCAACTATTGGCTATCTTTGAGGGCAATAGTTTCCAACTGTTTCCAAAAATGTTGGGAAGTCAGATGGTTTTTCCGTCTCCCCTTGAAACTTTTTCAAATGACGTCCTAAAAACGCGACTTCAGCCATTGTTTGACGGACAACGTAATGAAAGAGTTCAGATGGGGGTTTCCCACCTGAAATCTTTTTCGAAACTGTTGCTCATTTTAAGCTCTTCACTATTAAAAAAAAGGGGGGGGTTGCGGTCTTCCCTCAGAAATTTCTCAAAACGAAATTTGGAGTCAAATGTTATGACGTTAGGTGATTTACTGCACATCTGGGGTCCCTACCTTAGAATTTTTTTTGAAGTTTAAGTTCCAAAAACCCAACTTTAAGCTATTTTTGGTGACATTGGATAAGATGGGGATTTTAAAGTTCGAAGTTGATGTCCTAAATACACACTTTAGACTATCTTTAATCATTATACAGGAAGGGTCACGGCTTGACCGCCCTCGTGAATTTGTTGGTATTAAAAGTTAGAAAAACTCAATAATCAATATTAGGGTAAAAGATGAGATGTGAAGGGTTGGGGTGGGCGTTATCCCTTGGAAATGTTTCGAGACTCAAGGCCTAAAACTGCACTTTTGGGCTGTTTGGTGACGCTAAGGGATAGGAAGTTTCGGTTACTCTTTCCGAAAATGTGACATTTATTGAGAGTTTAACAAAGCAATTTTAAGCTGTCCTCAGTTGATCGAAGTCCCAAAACACATTTTAAAGCTATCTTTGACACACTTTAGACAACAAAAAGGGAAGGGGGAGTGCAAATGGAGCCCCCCAAAAAGCTGTTTTAGGCTATGTTTGGACAAATTAAGGGAGAAAGGGATAGTAAGTGACTCTCCTCCGGAATTTTTTCAAAATTAAAGTCCTGAAATTGCATTTTAAGCTTTGCGACAATAGGAAGAAGCGTAAAGGTCGGGGAAATTTTCCTAATTTTAGGTTTTAGAAACGCAAATTTAGGGTCGATTTGGTTTCTCAAAGGGAGTTATTACTCCCTTTTGGATCTGTGCTTGACCGACTCGTCTAATGTTGACAAACTCAGAAGTTGCCATCCAGGGTACGAGCAAGACTCATCCCCCTCCTTCCCTAGATCCGGCACTGCTATATTACCAAATTCGAATGATTTTCTTTTTCACTAATGGAGGTCGAAATGTTCTAAGGCTTTGCCTAGAGATCATTTTACTAATTAAAAACCTTTTCTTAAAATAAATGACTAAATGCGAAACTCATTGTGAAAAGGAATTACTTGATATAATACAGTAATACAAACAATTATTATTCGAATTGTGAATATGTTTTTTATAAAATGAACATAAAATTCATTCTGTCTCAGTGAAAATTTTGTAGTCAATGACCAGTCAAAGCAATTGTTGATACAAATAATACTACCCTGAAAATGAGCAAGAAATCGCCCACCATTTGAGACCTTTCTCCTTTTACTCTTGTTGTCACTTTCCTTTAAAAAAAGTATTTTTTTCTAAATACGGTGGTTTCCTGGGAACTTACTTAAAACCAAGTGGTAGCTTCATCATATAACGAAAAGTTATGAATTTTATTGTTTCCTCTGTAGTAGTTAACCTTAACAGCAAAAAGAAAAGAAAAAAAACATGGTCCCTTGACTTTACACAACCACCTCCCTCAGTCTGTAGCTTCAGACGAAAGAAGAGAACAAACAAACAATAGTGCTGTGATATATACAAGAAAAACACATGGTTTATATTAGAGTAATTTTATTATCATAGTCGTACTAAAACCTTACAATTCGAACACTTTTTCTTCTTTTTTGCCTCCAGTAATAGATCAAAAGCATGATTTCCTTATTGTGAAAACGCGTTACATTTTTGCGCATCAAAAGTGAAATTGCCGCCCCCCAAAAAGTTCCGCCCGGGGCGGACCGCCCCCTCCGCCCCTCCCTAGATACGCCACTGTATATAGAGTGTTCCGTTTTAACCTGCAAAAGCTTCTATTTTCGCAACCGTTAGTCCTAGATGCATACTTCCAATTGCAAAAATGTTCAAAATCAGATGCAGGGTAAGATATTGAAAGGTTGAAGCAAAAATAAAAATGAGTCAAAAAATACAAAATTTAACTTTTTATACTGGCCCCAGGTCCCCTAACTTATATTTAGAGAAATAATCTAAATTAAAAACTATTACTGACACAAAAAACTTGACATTTGTGCGACCAAAATTCAAGGAGATGTTCCAGTTTAAAGTTTTAAGGGACCATACAGAAGATGAGATTGGAACTTATCGCCCTTTCAGTAGATTAACAGGTTGTCAAAGTAAAAAACAAAGTATTTATATTTTTCATTGCTATTCAACAATAAACGCACGTGCTATGCCGTGATACGCAAAAACACGCTGAAAAACCTCGAACAGTTTGAAAAAATACACTCTATGCACACATATAATTTTAAACACTTGTTAACCACTATTTTCCACCAAAAGGTGTTATTGACGATGAGTGAAAAGTGGTGCAAGTCACAAAACAATACGTTTCATATCTTGGTGAGTATTGGTCGTACTAATTTCAAACTTTTTGTGTTGGAATTATTTTTCAATGGAGAATATTTCCCTAAATATAAGTTAGGGGACCTCTGGGGCCCGTATAAAAAGTTAAAATTTTGTATTTTTTGACAACATTTTTATTTTTACTTCAAACTTTCAAAATCTTAACCTGCATCTGATTTTGAACATTTTTGCAGTTGGAAGTATTCATCTAGGACCAACGGTTGTGAAAATCAAGGTCTTGCAGGTTAAAACGGAAAACCCTGTATTGACATTATATGTCCATCGGAAGCTCGGATTTTTCTGCTGAAGATGGCACCTGTTCGAAATTTCTAAGTGCAATAAAAAACGGGACATAAGCATTTTAGTTCCTTGTTCGAAGGCTTTTCTCAACCTAATACAGTATTTAGTGTATCATCTCAACTCCTTGTCGATAACTAGAATTGTCATGATTTATATTGTGTGACTTTTTGGGTGTCTTCCCAGTTCCGCCGACATTTCATTTATTCCCCCCACCCCACCCCTATTTTCAGTTTTGATCATACCTTTTGATATGTTAAAGGAGGTAGGAAATTTGAAATGTCGGCCAAACTGGGGACAAACCATTTTTTGGTAACTATTTGACCTCTGCCTGTTGACTATTAACCTGAACGATTGAGAAAATCTACATCAACATGAGTGAAGCCGCGGGTAAAAGCTAGTTGTTAAATATTTTTGCTTTTTGTTCGACTGTTCAAGGCTTTTCTCAAGTTAAATCTTAAAGTAACATTTTCGAACAGATTGGCCGATGGGATGGATATTTTTCATTTTAATATAACTTTGATGCAATAATGGGAGTTTTTTTTTATTTATTTGTGATAATTGGAAACTTACTCATTATCCCATCGACCAGCAGGTATCTCGCCAAACTGTTTTGCGGAAAAATTGCAAAAGCTAAGGCATTTGGCTTTTTTTTTTTTAACCGTCGCTGTTTTCGAAGCTAAAGACTACGTAAACTTTTTTTAGTTTTCACCATGTAATATCGCCATTAAAAGAATCTGTAAAACTTTTGTTAAACGGAAAAAAAATCCGCCAACAAAATTCAGCACATTCATAAACAGCAGAAAAGCTTCCATTAATTTGTCTTTGCGCACAATTTCAAACAACCGCAAAATTTTACTACTTATTTTGGAAACGTTTCGGATGAAAATGTTTATCATCATTTTATGGTCACCAGAAGTATTTCAGTATTTGGCAACAATATCTCTTCTACGAAACTTAGTAACAGACAATTTTAAAAGTACGGAGAGTTGGGATGCCTTATACAAGGATCACTGCAAATTTGGTAACATTTTAAATCGCAGTAAGAACCCACCATAATTGAAACTTCACAAAAATAACTGAAATACAGGGGGATTACGGGCGGCTACATTTTTTTTTAAACAGTTTGTACTTTAATAGCCATAGAAGGTTTTAGACTGTTCAAAAAAAAAACTGATAAATATTTTTAAACAAGTGAAGTTAAATTTCATACTTTGGAAATTCCTCAAACTGGCACATATTTAAGTATCGTTTTTACATTTCTAAAATAAAACTATTTTGTTCTTCATACATATTGTCATTTTACTTTTATGGGTAAGGAAGAAGCTCGATTTTTAATCACGTCAAAGTGGTGTGTTTTGAGTACTTTCAGTTAAAGCAGAAAACGAATGAAAGTAGCGATTGTTTCTCATAATTATTACTCACCCAGGCAACGCCGGGTATTTTTGCTAGCAAATAGATAAAATGCAAAGGAAACCTATTCACTTGTGTTTTAATTATCTAAACATAAAAGTATACCTGCCTGTTTGGTGATTTTAGACATTGTTCTTATGTAAGAACAATGAACTGAAAACGTTTCTGAATAGAAACTATGAACCGGTTATTAAAACTAAGGGACAAAAGATATGAGGATGTCTGAAACATTTCAGCTGTCGTGAGTTTTAGTCAAATAAACGATCTGTCCGGAAAGTAAAGTCAGTGAGTATTAGAAGAAATTTATTTATCCGACCTTCAAAATACATTAAAATGATTCAAAATAGATTCTTCCTAAATCAATGCATCGCTTCCAGAAAGCTTTCCGACTATCCTAGAGTGTAAGGATATGCATTTTTGTGAATCTAGTTGTTGTCTTCGGTGCAAACCGTGCTAGATTGAGAAAAATAAGATTATCGTCATGTTTTGCTTGAAACTCTGCATGTCCGCTACGGACACTTTTCACGTTTTCAATAGACCCTTAAGAAACGGAACGGCAATTCTACCATTCCGTTTCAAGGAATTTTGAAGGGCTCAGCATTTTTGAAGGTCGTGAAGTGGTCAGCGATGGATACCACATTGAAGATCTATACGAAAGTCAGACGAAAATGTGTATCTGAAATCTTAAAGTCATACTGTACGTTGAGTGATTCTTGAATGGCACACATTAAATTTTACAAAAGGTACTGTTCAAAACATCGTGATTCACGTGACATCGTGAGCATCACGATGTCATAACATCGTCACCAGCTTCACGTCATCGTGAATAATCTGCAAATGTGATCAGTGGCGGATCCAAGGGGGGGGGGGGGGTAAGGGGGCTATAGCCACCCCCTTGAGGTCCGAACTTACACTAGATAAAATCGAAATTTCAGAGACTTTTAATTCTGCAATGCATTTGCGAATCTAAATATGCATTACATTTAAATATCTTAATAAATAAAAATCTTCTGTGCGGACGTTTGTCACCATAAGGCTTTTAAACGGCTGGACCGATTTTGATCAAATTTTTTGTGTGTAATTATGTTGTGGCGAGCATGGTTTCGAAGCGCGATGGATCGAATCGGAAACGTTTTTGTTAATTAATTAATTAATTTAAACATTGGATGGATAAAACTCCCAAATTATTAATATTTATTTTAACCTGTTGTTGAGCGAGAACTGAAATAAATATTTAACCCGTTGCCAAAGGACAATAAGAAAGCCAGCTCTGCTTTTGTAATGAAATTTCCGACTGTGATATCTCAATTGAGAATAGATAAAACGTAGCGAGAGAGAGAATGAAGCCTTCATTTCTTGAAAGCAACGATCTTTGGTCAAGAGATATATTTTAAAGTAAAGTACTGGAAGGTTCACGCAAAACGCGTGTGTTCTGTCGTCGTAGTAGAACCATGTGACCGGATCGGTGCTTTAGGTTTTCCTAACCAAATGATCAGAAAGTACCGTACATAGCAATATTTGTTTCTCCGCTGAAATCCATCTGAGTTTTGGCACCAATGTCAAGAATACTTTAAGGATTATCTAACTGATCAGTACATTATTAAAGGAAAAGATGATGGAATTTAAAGACGAAACAAATTTTATTTTTGTCCAGATAAATTGCAACAGGGTAGTTCTGTACACAAGTACAGTGGAAGGTCTTGATCTTTGGTAGAAAAAACAAATTAGGCTTTATATGAAGTTTTAAAAGGTTTTCGTTTAAAAGATCGGACTGCTAATCGGTCGGAGTTGACTTCGCTCACTGATCGGCTGGATTACAGTAACGTGGTGGCTTGGCGACTTTGGCTATAAACAATAGAGTTGCATGATCATTTGTTTACATTTTGAAGCTACTGTTAATGTAATTTATTGTACTTTTTGTTTATTTGGCGAAATATTTCAAATTGCAAAGAATTGCTTTTCGTTTTTAAAGAGTTTTTGGTCATTTTAGTTGAAGAATGTTTATTTTACATCGGCAAGGGAGGGGGGGGGAGATGAGTTATTTTCGCTAAATCAGAGAATTCTTTTTACCTTTATCATTTTTGTAAACGATATCCTTTCGATTGTTCTATTATTTTCACATGGGGGATGTTGCAGCGGGATTTTCCGTTTGTTCTAGATGGGTAGTTAATTTTTTACACTTAATATCTGAGGACACTTTTTATCCTTTGAGTATGGCTGAAGGAAAAAACACAAACCATCAAGTACGGGAGAAAAAATGGTTTATAAAACAACTGCTCAGTGGGCATTAGGTAAATCAAGTTGTGATAAATATACGCATTCTGACACCAAGCAGCTTAAAACATTTTCTTTTTACTTATTTTTTTCAACAAAACGGCTCAAACACTTGACATTTTATTGAAATTTTTTAACTTCTCAGTTTACAAAGTTTGAGCAGAACAACGTCTGTCGGATCCTCTATTAATTACTATATAGAGTGGCATATTAATAGAAAGGGGGGCTAGGAGATTGTAGCTCCTCCCATTCTCCCATTTGATCGAACATAAAACAGATTAACTGTGATCTGCAATGCAATGGAAAAGCTTGGAGGAAACAATTTCGTTCTGCAATCTTTTTTTTAAATCTGAAAGTTGTAACTTTCAAACTAAACCAGCCATATATATTTAACTTCGCCCCCAGGTTAAGGGGGCTATAGCTCCTCTCCCCCTCTCTAGATGAGGTCAGAAAAAACTCGAAGCGGAACCGAAATTTCAAAGATTTCAAATACTTCAATACTTTTCCGAATTTAAATATGCATTATATTTAAATAAATATATACACTGTGGCGTATTAATGGTAAATTGGGGGGGGCTAAAGGAACTGCAGCTCCTCCTCCCCTTCGGTAAAAACGTACAACAGATTACAATGTGATTTGCAATAACATGGGAAGACTAGGAGGAAACAGCTTCGTAATGATGCTATCAAGGTTTTTTAATCTGAAGTTATAAGTTTCAAATTCACACAGTTATATATTTTACTTCGTTCTCAAGCTAACGGGGATATAGCCCCCCCCCCTTCCCCCCAATGGTGTCAGAACTTGCACTGGATAAAACGGAATTTTTGGGATTTTAAATACTGCAATACTTTTACAAAGAGAGCCAAAAAAAACTAATTTTAGGCCTCTTATTTCAAAAACTTTTGTTGGGTGAGCCACCGTTTCCCCCTAATTTCTTCAAAGATTACTTAAAATTGCATTTTTAGTTCACTATTTTCGAATATTTCTGGAGAAAATTTTCCAACTTTTTTTCCCCAATTAACATAATATTCACCCCTTTTTTGTTCAAACATAGAATGAAATTTTTTTGGCGTTTCAATTTCAAACTACTTCAGGTGTGAAACTGCACCTATATATATATTTATCGTCGCCTAAATGGGCTTTCAAGTATGTTTTTAGGACGGAGAAAATATCCCGAATCTCCTTCGCGTACCAATATCATAAAAAAAACTTAATATTGCTTTTCTAGCTTTAATATAGAAGTTTTGTAGGGACAGTCCTCAAACACTGACTAAAAAAGATTCATTTTTAGGCCTTCAATCTTAAAACATTTCCTTTAGAGAAAACCCAATCCATCAAAATGTAAATTAAATTTGTGTTTTCAGAACTTCAATATCAATCAGAAGACACCCCTGAACCGCAATGCGTCTTCTAGGATCAGGAAATTTGGACACTGAGTTTCTGATGGCTAAATTGAATATTCAAAAAGATGCATTGTTCCTAACTAATATTGAATTTTTATTATAATAGTTGTCTCTGCATTTTATAATTTTTTCGTTCACAATAAATTTTTATCATTAATGCACTTTTTGCACAAAATTATGGAGACATTTCTATTACCGGTATTATGTTTTAAATTTACCAATGTATTTTTAAAACGTAACATTTTTGGTCCGGTATTGCATTCCCAATTGGACGACAATCACGTAGGTCCTATCTATACACAGGTAAAAAGATCAGATTAAAATTTATATTTCTGTCTTAAGTTTAAAAAAAAAAAAAATCTCAATAACAGGGGCCCCGCAAAAGGGCACCAAAAGCTTGGCCTCGAAAGAGCGCAAAAAAAAAGTGGAAAAGAAAGAAAGAAAAAAAACTTTCGAATTTTCAAAATTAATTTGAATTCTGAAATTTTTAATTCAAATTATGTGTTTCGCAATCGCGAGTTGCGACAGAACCCTACTCATTGGTTACTACCCCATTCGCTTGTTTCTAGAAGCGGTTCCGGTCTCTTGGGTGGTTACGTGTGTATAGTTGTGTATGTGTTGGCTTGTGTGTGTGCGTAGACCTGTGTGTATGCAAGTTGGCGTATACGTACGTGTGTGTGTAGGAATGCACGCCACCGCCCGGGAGCAGTGGCTACCAGGGGACAGTGCTCAAGACCAGAAGAGCCGCGCCTGCAGAGGACGGTGGGGTTGAAAAAGGAATCGGACATCAAGGACGGTCAAATGAAAACAATTAGCAATCGTGATTGCTCAAAAAAACGATGATACACAGGTTTACGGGTTTAAAGAAAAGAAAAAAAAAATTACTTTGAATTTTTGGCATCTTAAATTCAAATTATGTTTTTCGCAATCACGAGCGTGTGTGCGTATGAATGCGCGTGTGTGTTTGTGTAGGCGCATGTGTGTGCGTGTTGTGTATGCAGTGCTGTGTGTGTAGGCGTTCGTGTGTGTGTGTGTATGTAGGCATATGTGTTTGTGTCTGTGTGCAAGCATGAGTGTGTTATGTGTATGTGTGTGTGTAGGAGTGTGTGTTTCTGTCTGTGCGCTGGCATAAGTGTGTGTATGTTTGTGTAGGCGTGTGTGTGTATGCGCGTGTGTGTAGGATATGGACGCAACCTGGAGACGGTTTTCGCAAGAGGAGCAGCATCGTGAGCAGAGCCCGACTAACTAAAAGTGAGGCCCAAGGCTCACAATAATTTTGAGGCACCCTGAAAACTATTATTTTAAAAATGTGTGTATTTTTTGTATAGTTGTAATGCTATGCATAATTCTTTAAGTAATTTTTGGCCCCTTAGGAAGAGGAGGCCCCAGGACCAGGCCTAGTAGGCTTGTGCGGTAATCAGGCCCTGATCGTGAGGCTCGTCGACGCGACGGTGGTGCTGGCAGAGGGTGCTGGTGGGAAAATAAAATCATAGGAACGCCAAAAACAGTCAAGTGAGAACAATAAGCAATCGTGATTGCTCAAAAAAGGCGAAGTGAAGTCGCACAGATTTGTTAGCGAAAAAAAAAAAAGATAGAAGGAAGTTCCACCTGAAAAAATATAAAACAAAATAAATTTTTAAAAAATTAATTAAAAAAAAGGTGTTCAGGCTGAGGGCGCATCGGCCAGCGGGTCTATGGGCCGGCGGACCAGTCCGCCCCTGCTCATTTCTCAAACCCAATCAAGCCTACTCCTACTAAAAATTAAGTGTTACCTCGGTTGCATCCCGTCACGTGTTCTTGCTCTCGTATGTAGCAAACCTCCTGAGAAAAGGAGCGTCGCAACGTTGAATTGTTTCCTCCAAAAATATTCCTTTAAGAGTTACTTTTTCTGTATTGGCAACATTTTTCCAAAATTTGGCGGTTGTCTGCTAAGTTTGCGGGTTTTAGCATCCTTGGTAAGCAAATTTCATATTTATATATGTTTCGGTTATTGAGACTTTTTTACCGGACTTTTTGTTAGTTAAAGATTTTTTTAACAAAAAGTACTTCTCTGGCTTGATTACTATTCTCATAATTTACTAGAAGTGCTTCATTCACATTGACATTCACACCGTCTGATACTCAGTCATCACATCAAGCAACCTAAATGGAACCGTCTGAAGGTAAGATCTGTCATCAATTACTGAAAGTATCCTTTTTTTTTGTGTGGTTATACAAAATTTTCTCTTTTTATTTCTTCTCTTTCGTTGTACTCTCGATATCAAGAAATAAAGCAAGCCAGTGGTGTAATCGAGCACTTATTTAGATCCAACCTTTCTCCCACATTTTAATCCCAACTTTGGACTTCCAATAACTCGAATATTCTCATTTATTAGTGTACCACCACGTCCCCCCCCCCCCCCGTTCAGGGCCGGATTTAGGGGAGGGCAGGCGGGGCTACTGCCCCAGGGCCTCCACAACAAAGCCCCTCCCCCCCCCCCCCCCAATAATCTTTTTACATAATATCCTAACTTTCACGGGTCAGAAAATTTTAAGTTTTTTTCTCCCCTGTAAATTATAATAATAATAGTATAAAAAATAAATAGCAGTAACTTCAGGTTGTATTTACTATAAAGTGCTGATCGAAAATATCGGATATATACATATATATCAAAATATTCGGATGTATATCAAAGTATCGGATATTTTCAAAAATATGATGATCTTTTCGAACCCTGATTAGGGGCCTCCACACTTCCAAATCCGGTCCTGCCCCCTTGTCTTCTCATCATTAAAGCAAACAACTCTTAAAGGTTATTGGACATAATATTGTTGCAAAGTAAATTAATATTTGCACTGCTTGAGTATAGTTCAAATTATTCGTAATTCAGTGATATTGGAAAGCCAAATTGACCTATGCAAAAATCAAATATCAAAGCTCAATGCAAACTATTTATACTATGTGGTGACAATATTCTATGTTTAAAAACTAATTGATTTGAAAAGTAATGTTTAAATAAAGTTTTACAAAATAAAAGTCATTTTTAACAACTTTCCCTTTTCTGCAGAAACTCGAGGGGTGAAAATGTTGGATTTCCATGCATGTCTCTACTTTTCATTGCATTTCTCATAGATCAGTTTTCTGTAACTGAGTTTCTCAAAATGGAATCCGGGAGTTCATTTCAGAAGGTCCAGGGTGCTAGCTTGCTAAAACATGCAAAATAGGTAGACAATAATTGTAATCAAGTTGATCACAACACATAGTTAGTGAAGGCAAATTTGAATTTTTAGAAATATACCTTTATATCAGCTGCAGGCAACCAATCGATCACGATCAACCATCTTGATCCCCTTTTTAGTCAATCCTGACAGTATTCTGGACCATGTTTCTTGTCTGAGAAAATAACATTTGTCAGAGAAAGAAACATTTTTCGAAATTTTTTATAATTGCTGGATGTACCACAATTGTTGACAATAACAAAAGGAATTCTTTTTGCCTTTTGTTCGGAAAAAAATGTCCACAAAAATTACTATGAATTTTTAGATAAAACTTAACATGAATGTTTTTAAAATTCTTAAAGTAAGAAGACATTGTTTTGAACGGGGTTTTGCCAGTGACACATAAGGTGGGCGGGATGATCACCCCCCCCCCCCCCACCTTCAAAGTCTATCCTTGTCAGAGGCAAATACAGGGGAAAGTTCATGTGGGTCGCCGCCCCCCCCCCTCCGCCCCCCCCACCCACCAGTTGTGACAATACTATCCATCCAACATTATTGAATTTAATCTTAATTTAAATATTGTTTATGAGATAAATATATATGTAAAATATCATGCAAATATATTGTTACAAATTTGGTTCAAATAATTTATGCAAGAATTCCTACATTTTGAAAAGAACTTTCTAAAATTTTTGCTTTTGTTAATCTAAATTTCTAATCTGTATTGTTTGTTTTTTGAATGAGTAATGTGTAAGTGTCATATCCTTCTCTTAATTCTTTTCTAATACTATGTTAACAGAACTGGATATTGACTCTTTAATGGAGTTAATAGAAGATGATTTCGATTTGCCTGCAGAAGACCTGACTGCATCAGCTATTGCAGTCAAAGAACCTGTTAAGCAAGGAGCAACTGAGGGTACAAAGGAAATAAGACCACGGATTTTGAAGGATGTTCCAATCTTGTTTAGCAGTGAAATGGAAACAGAAAATTTAGAGATGACGAACCAAAGTGAGATTCACCATGGCGATACTGATAGTTCGGATGATGAATTATACCAAGAAAATAAAAAAGATTTAAATGAATATGGACAAATGATTAAGCAAAAGCTTGGTGAAGTTGCTAATCGACGATATGAACATCAGTATAGGAGTATTAAAACATGTAAGAATAATTTTCTCTTCCTTTTTAATAACTACTAGTGGTACCCGCACGACTTTGCCCGTAGTAGAAAATTAAAAGGTCATTTGGTTTGCCTGTATATTTACAAATAATGAATGATGAATTTTTCGCCAATTTGCTATATGTTAATTTGTTCGTCTGTGGTTGTATATAATAGTTTGCTCGTCCACGTTATGCTAATTTGTTTTCCACGTTATGGAAATTTGTTCAATCACGTTATGATAATTTGCTTGGTAAAATGTTCCTAAAATTCGAATACAAAAAGAACAAAATCGAATTTTCGAAAAATCGCTTCGAGGTGCTCATCCCTATGCTACAAACTAATTTTGTGCCAAATTTCATGAAAATTGGCTGAATGGTCTTGGCGCTACGCGTCTAACAGACGGTAATCCAGACACACAAACTTTTAGCTTTAGTATTAGTAAAGATAAGTCATTAAAAAAAATCAACTTTAAAATTTGATCCAGTGGTGCCCAACCGAAGCCTTCGAGATAGGAAGGCCATCCAACTAGCAAATGACGTTATCGTTCGTCGCTCCACAATGATATTGGGAAGTGAGCACTTCGATTAGTATTTTGGTTTAATTAAACTATTTGGTTTATTTATTATTGTGTCTTCTATTATTTTAGTAGCATTAAAAATTCTACTTTTTTATTTGAAAACATAAAAAGGAACCAATAATCATACATTAAAAAATACACTGAGCTTAATTCATAGTATTTTACATAAAAACATTTATAAGTCTTACAAAGTACTCAAATAACTAAACACGATTTTATTTTACAATCATGTTAAAATGAAGTGATAAATAAACACAGTTTTATTTTTCAAACTAATCGCATTTTAACTACTTGTATATTGTATTGAAACAATAACTCTTAAGAAGTATTCAAATAAATAAATGAACTTTCATTTTACAATTACATCAAAACAAAAAATAATTTTACCATTGTATTTGAAGAAGAATTAAATGAAATTAAAAAAAAAAATAAATGAACATATTTACTGAAGTAAATGGGAAACATGACTACAATATGTTTCAAAGACATAACATCAAACTAAAGTACATAATACCAGATTATTAATGTTAATTTAGCTGAGCAAATTTATGCTTTTAAAAAGACATGAATGCTTGGGTGCGATCCCCCAAAGTAAACGCTGCTCTACCCCTTTCAATTATGAAAACTTCAAGAAAAATACCCCAAAAAACATCTCCCCCATCTCCTTTAAAATTTCAAGGGCACAGTCATTTAACTATAGCCGTTGAAAAGTTATCATTACTGTGAGACTATGATTCAGACCCCCCCCCCCCCTTCGGTGGGCACTCTCTAAAAATTACACAGGAATTCAACTTGAAAAACGTTAATTAAAGAATGAATAATACAACATCATGAATACTGTATGTTGTACATCAAAAAAATGTATTCAATATCTAAGCAGCCTTTTTTTTTTTTTTGGAATTTGGCTACTTTTCCATTTTCAGCTTTTTCTGCTGCTAATGATCCTTGTGGGGGGGGGGGCTTCAATAGTTCATCATTTTAGGCTTTTGAAAAGTTATTTTAAAAAGCATTTATTGATGACAAAGTAACCTTTTTCAAAAAACTTTTCATAGAATGACCATTTTAGCAACTTTCTTCAATACTTAAAACCTCATGTATGTTAAATTTAGATCAACATTTTGCTGAGTATGCTCTTTTAGGAATTCAGTGTGACAGTTTTGTGACAGGGGGAAGGGAGGGTATAACAAGAAGTGTGACATCACGCGTTGTTTATAACAATATGCTCATGTTGAACAGCATTACTTGTAACAAGGAGGGGGGGGGGATCTGTTCGAAATTTTGCAACATACTTTATGGACAGCCCCTTAATTCAATTTATGTTAGTTTCAGAGTTCCTGAAAGCTTATTAACAGAAAATCTAAGGAGTTCAAAAAATATGTAGTTCAAGACATTTTGCCCTTTTTAAGCATAAACAAACAAGCATGGAGCATTTGGCAAAAACACGTTGCGTATCTACTGCTCAATAAAGGTCAAGATTTACGGTCGCCACTCGCCACGTGGCGACTCGGTTTTAAACATTGGCAACCCCAAAAAAATTCTACAGTCGCCAACAGTTTGGGGGGTTATTTTTAATTTAGATCCCAAGAAAAGAATTTTAATGCGTCAGTACTATAAGGATTCACCGATAGAGACCGTACTCCGACTGGATGTTGTTTATTTTACAAAGCTTGCATGTTCTTTCTCACTGCCTGCCTGTATGTTGGTTATTTTACGATGCCTGAATGCTCCTCTTACGCGATTTAGGCCATGTAAAAAAAGCAAAAATACAGTGAATTAGGAAGCCATTTGCACAAGATTAGAGCGTTTGCTCCTTTATCTTGACTCTGTTTTTCAAGTAATTAGCGTACTAAAATCATGATTTCAAAATCATTGTATTTTAGATTATATTTCAGATTGATTTTGATTATTTCTTCAAAGTAATTACCTTTTTACGTTTTTAGTTTAGTTGCTCAAATGGTATATGGTATATTAAATTCAAACTTTGTTTTTTTACATCGTATTATACACCGCCTCCGATTATAAGAAACTTTTTTTTTCTTCAGGCCCATTTTAGAACCTGCAGATTATAGGCCGCCCGCGGATAATACACAGGAAAATACGGTTATTTAACGGGGTTCGTACGTTCCGGAAAACCTGGAATTGTCATAGAAAACGACATAGTTAAATATATGAGGGAAATTTCAAATCCCCCCCTCAAATTTTTTTTCCAATTTTTTCCCAGGGAATTTTGCACCTTGAGTTCTAATCTTCGTTTTTATCGATGTTTCCTGAAAAAAAAAAGTTTTGAGGCAAAATGACGCCGGCAATAAAATAAAAAAGGACCGCGGACGCCATTTTTGCCCCTCAATAGTTCCAAAGAAAAAAATTCCTAGGGTGAACAGGAATTATCCACAAATTTAACGGGAGAAGAAAATTTTCCTGCATCTAAAGCACAAACCTGCGAATGGTAGGGTCAATTAGGAAAATCGTTTATTAATCGAAAAGTCTTTTCAGCTACAAATGAAACGTAGTCGCCATTTTTGGTCATTTATAAGATGGAAGTAGACACGATGCTTAAATGCCTAAGTTTCCAAAAACAAAGCAGAATTGGATGTTTTCTTTCACTGCTAATGAAAACAACGCAAAATGTGCTGCAACTTGTCTTTATTTTTAATTTATTTTAAATATGTAATTTTCTTGAGAAATGAAAAATTTTGTTCTTAAAACTTAATCTTATCCTCATTGCCTTGGACGCAAATGTGCTAAAAACTTTTCAACTGAATTGTAGTTTCACGAAGATTTATTATTTTTAAATTGTTTTCCTGCTACAAATTCAAAAAATTATTTCTTAATTTTTGTCGTAGCCGCCATATTTGGTCATTCCCAAGATGGCAGTACACAAGACTTTTTAAGAGTCTAAGTTTCCGAAAATAGCATTGGATGTTTATTGCAGTGCAAACTATTGATAACAACGCAAAATGTGCCCTTTTTTCCCGGGTAATTCGTAATTATTTTCTGGAAAAATGCGAAATTTTATCCTCAGAGCATTTTTTTTTTATTCTAATTGATTTAGACACTTATGTGCTAAAAACTGACTATTTGTCTTAATTGTAGTTTTTTAAGGATTAATTAATGATCTTTTTCTAAAACACAGTTTTATGTTTTGCTTTAAATCTTGTTCTGAAAGTATAAAAATATGTTGTAAATTTTGGCTCTTTAAATATGAAAAAAAAAACATCATATTGTATGTTTTTTTACATAAACCCTCGAAGGTCATTCCGATCCTATTTGATTCCCAATTAACTCACACAGTCTTTATTCTGAAAAAATCGTCAAAATAGGAACACAAATTATTTAATTTTAAACTTGAAAAGATAACTTGTTTTTGACCGCAGAAAGCCGCCCCCCTCCCCCCGTGTGCCCCATTTTATCATTCCTTTGCCATAAACAATATTCCATGTTGTCCCATAAATCCTGTATTTCATTAAAAATCCTATACATCATTAAAAATAGAAAGAAAAAAAAACTATATTACTATAAACTATATCTTATATTTCTGCTGTGATGTGGACGGTAATACTCGCAATCGATTAGGAATACGTTCCATTGAAAATCGTTTATACAACGGAGGCTGGTTTCTACTTATTCGAATAACTGTAATTTTTTAATCTTCATTCGCATCAGATTAAAATATAAGCCAAATAGCCAGTCCTTTGATCGTTTTCCCTTCATAGTCATCCTAATGTGGAGATGCTGCGTATGGAACATAGTCGCCTTGTTTGGTCATACCATTAGTTCAAATAATGCAAAAAAAAATGTTTTTTTTTTTTGGAAATATATTCTTGGTAAATGCTAAATTGCATATTATTGGAGGAGGTTTGTAGTTAATTATTTTTATGCCCAAAAAGAAAAACAATCTTAATTATTGGAAAAATTCAAATCATATGCTTATCTAATATTTTTTCTATTCCCTTCGTGCTAAATTTCTTACAATTAATTCTTTTCATTAAGCTAGTTACCTGAAAAGTGCATGTTGATTTTTACTACCATGGCGTTTGCAATGATTTACAAAAAGAGTTTAAAGGAATGTGTTGTTTTTATGGGAAATACTTTTTTTTCCCCTGTGGGACTATGGTACTGTGTACACTACTTTATTTTTGGTTTAATGACTTTTTTTTCTTATGAAACTTTAAAATGGGTGGAATGAATCAGGAGCTCCCAACCTTCACCCAATGCCTCTTATATTTCCATGATTAATATAATTTATATTTCTTGTTAGCATTCATTTAGCATCACTTTCATAATATTTGTTTCAAAAAATACAAATTGAAATCCCTCCCCCCCCCCCCACATTCTTGTACTAGAGTGCTGTTTTCAAAACACGGTAAAACTGGTGGCCACCAAGTTTTTTGAGTCTAGTGGCCATTGGCCACTTGAAAATTTTCTGAATCTTGAGGTCTACTGCTCAAAAGTAATCTTTCGTAAGCCCAGAAAGTATGAATACCTTTAACTCAACCACAATTTGTACATAAATATCATAAAACTTAAAGACAATAGTGGAAAAAAAACATATTTTTTTTTAAAATTTACACACAGAACCAGCTTGTTTGAATAACATTGCAGGGGCGTAGTTGGGGGGGGGGGGGAATGTTTGAGTATCAAACTCACGACCTCCAGCGTTCAAAGCTAATCTTCTACCTCAGAACTACGGAAGCCCATCAAGGAATGTTTTTTGATGAAAATAACACATGCTAGCGTATGACATAATTTAATCGAAACCGAAAATATAAGATTAGTTCAGTTAAAAGCCTGTTTCAATAAACTTGTTTACATACATATTAACTGAATATCAACACCAAGTTACGTTGCTTCTGATAGCAACAAGTATATTTGCAGAAATTTTTACATATGTATATTGTCATAGGCTTGGAAAATCCATTTCGAATAAATGCTTGTACAAGGTTGAAAAAATAAAGAAATAAAAAGTTGCAAGTTAACCATTTCAAATATTGAAGCAGTACGCTGAAATTACAAATTACAGACAAAGATATCAGAAATGAAACTGACAATTGTTTGTGTAATGGAGGAAAAATTAAGTAACCTTAACTGCATGAACTCGAAAGCAAAAAATGTAAATTTGTTTATGTGAGAAAAGTACTTACCTCCGAATTTTAAAATTTATTCCATGAGGAGCCCAACTTTTTTTTTCGCATGCAGGTTGTTCGGAAGCGGAAATCGCTGACTCACTTTCTCACTTTCACTCAGACATTTACAAGACTTATATTATATATATATTTCAATTGCTTCTGCATTCCAGTACGTGGAAAGGATGAGATAAATCCAACAGTATTGTATTCAAAAATATGCATCCGAAATTACATATTTCCTATTTCATCTATTTCAGCCAGAGCAATTAGCACTACTGTTTACTGGTAAAACGCACTGCTTTCAAAGTTTCGCGCCAAGTTCATAGATCGACAACTGATGGCGTAACGAAGCGGGGGGGGGGAGGAGTTGTCTGGGCCTGTTATCACGTGGGTCTCGGCCCAACCTTTTTTTTTTACAAGACAGCCGCACCTCATATTAAGGTGAGTGTCCCAACCCAGAATATGCAAAACTTTTAATGTATTTGAATATTTTTTTTTTTTCGATAACATAGGAAAACACAGAAAATGAGTACAACCAAACCAGATATTGTTGTTATCATTACTACAGTAGAATACCTTTATAACGATGACTTATATAATGCAATTCTCTATAAACCACACAACTTTTCAGAAGTAAACAATAGGTTTTAAAGTTTAAAAAATACCTCTGTTTTTCTTTCCGAACATAAAAATTGTTAGGCAAATTAAATTTTGAAACAGTTTTTCATCTTTCCATCTTAATTCAAAGCTTTTAAAGGAAAATTAGTACTCACAGTAAACATAAAATACCAGATGGCTCTTGAAAATGCAGCTGTTATGCAAACCATGTAAATAGCACAAGTGCAGGATAAATTCACTTTCTTTTGAATGTGAAACCTATTTATTTGTGAATGACTAATATGGTAATATTAGTGCTAAATACTCATTGCAGATAAAACTCATCTGAAGTGCTAATTTATAGATATACTGTAGAGCATTGTTGCTTCTCTTTTATACGTTTTTATCAATTATGCGTTCTTTAAATTGGTCCCTACAGAGTTTAATTCACATTAACCTATACCTATTATACGTTTTCTCATTTTTACGCTTTTTTCACACAGTCCCTTTAAAAACATACAAACGGTGCTTCACTATATTCTGAATTTTAGTTTCAAAATTTTTGAAATGATCTGTATAACGCAAAAATCTGAATAACACAGAAGCTCTGGTCCCAAGGTGTGCATTATAACGGTCTTCTACCGTATATTGAATTTTACCAATGCAAAGTTTCCAGCTGTCTTTTAGAAAGTAATTTCAGACCACTTGGCTCCAAATTTGCAACAATCATTTGTGTAGTGCTGGATGAAGATAATTAGTTGTTTTGGAAGTTTCCAGAACACTGTTTTAAATTCGTAGCATTGAACATCACAAGAAGGACCCCATGGATCAGCTCAAACGAGCCATAGGTTGGGCCCAACTGGTTTATTCTTCTATCTAAAGATTTTGTTTAGTACAAAATAAAAATCTATTGTGTAAAAATGTATACTCACTGCTTTATATTTTAGTGGATGTGATTTAAAATGCTAATATTCTTTTTTCAGTATGAATGCATTTTCAGAAATTAAGATTAGTTCTATTTTGCTCTGTAAAAGGTTTTATTTTTCTTATTCTTTATTTAGGGGAAAATGAAGCACATTCCAAAGTCAAGCATTCCGTTGAGCATTCACCTGATAATAAAGCATTGGATTTCAAGTTTAGTAACTTGGGTATTAGAATTAAGTAAGTCAATGTAATATTATATTATTCACATACATCATAAGTTTCTTTAAAACTTTATTTCTTGCTCTTTCTTAAAAATTACAGTTAAAAAAATCAATTAACTCATTGACGTGTAAATTTCAAAATTCATTATTTTTATTGAGCTTTATTACATTAAATTGTAATAAATATTTTCACAATCTGTAATTACTTAAGATCTTCATTTCTTAAAGTAGCTATTTTTTTCCCAATCACGAATTGTTTATTAACCTCACTTGACTGTAGTTGAGGTTGGTTCGATTTTTCAGATTACCATGACAACTAGAAGAAGTCTAGCTGATTGTTTTGAATACTTATTTAGAGAGAATAATTTTCATCGTCATGGTTACAACTCCTCTGGGTTCATTCAAGACTCAACTCAATCAGATTTTACATTAAAAAACGGGGGAGGAGGGGTACAATTTTTGATTCCAGTAAGCATAATTTGAATTCAAGACGTCAAAATTAAAATGATTTTTTTTTAATCCTGAAAGCAATTATATAGTTTTTTTTTGTTTATTGCTTGCAAAAGTGTAAACTTAATGTTTCTATTATCTATTTAGAAATCCACTCTTGCCATCGAATGTGTTTGAAGATAAAGTAGCTGGATTTCAGAAGATTGACATGTCTGATATTACCAACACTCTTGATAATGATGATATTGATGGAGATTGGTTCACAGTCGGGGTCTCTGTTCAAGAAATACCTTCTCAGAATGAAAAGAATGTATGATTCTAAAGTTTCTTTTCTTTCCCGCGCCACGGCATGATAATTTGATTATATGTTTTGGTAATGTTAAACATGCAGGGAAAGGCCTTATTGTGAGAAGGCCAAACTCGATCTGATAACTTAACTGTTTTAGCGGTGAGACTGGGTCATTTCATGGGAATGAAGAAACCAAAGCAATTAACGCTATCCACTGGTGTTAGGATCAAAATTTCAACTATCAAAATATCACCAAACAGGCAATGGCTTCATTCAAATGTAGAAACAATTTTCACCCGTCATACCATGATGGGCGATTTTCTAGCAGAACATAATAGGCATTCTGGGAAGAGTGCTGAATGTTACAACTTCGCTTTTAATTTCATTATTGAGTATTCTCCTATCCCTCCCCCCCCCCCCCCCGCCCCACCTTTTCTCACACACGCAATCAAATTCAATTGCTTCGTATTTAAAAATACATACCAATGTAGCAAAAATCTACAGCAGGAGTGTCAAATGCCCATCAAAGACTAACAGTTGATAGAATAAAATTTAAAATTTTGAGACCCTTCCCTTCTCTATTCAATACCATACTAACTTATCTATAATTGAACTACAATCATTCTGTGAAGTTACATAATCTTACTGCTTTTTCCAGCAATGAATAGATTGGAGGAGAAACCTAAATGAGTTCCCAGAGCAATAAATTACAATCTCCATCATAAAGGATAAAATTTTAAAGTTTACAAAATTGGCCTTTAACTATAACCAGACCTAGATAATGTAGACAAGCATGCAAACACTGTTTGCTGAAAAAAATCATAGTTTGCAGACAATTTTGATGTTTTTAAAGCAAATTTCTATATTAATTACACTCGTCTGGCAAGCAATGGAAGATTTGTTTCCAGCTTTGAGGTTAACCCAATTAATAATACTGAAAAAAAAAGCAAATATAATTGAAAAAGCATGCTGGTTGCGTAGTAGTACTCTACTTGCTTTCAACTTTACATTTTTATTGTTGGCCGTCATATAAGACTCGAGAGAAATACCGCAGTTTTTGCAGAACATTTTTAAAAACTTTTTTGAATTCACTAGCTTATCTATGACACATTATACCTATTTTTGTTAAAGTATGTTTAAAAACTCCAAATAATGAACTATTTTATAGCTTTAGTAAGTATTTTTATTGGAATTTCTTCACTCATCCCAAAATAAAAGGAAATTGCTTTGAAAGTGTTCAAGTTTAAGTAATTTGATTTGATTTGTGTTTGGATGTTTTTTTGCTTTATTTTTATGTATTTTAATTGTATTTAACTGGTTTAAGGGTAATAAATATTCTATTTGGAGAATGACTGACCTAGAGGATTGTAACAAAATTATCAAAGTCATGCTAACCAACAAAGCTCATGCCACACATAAAATTGTCTCAGGAATGGTTCTGTCAATTCTGAACCCATCATTGAAAACAAATTCTGTTGTAAGTATTTTACTTTAATACTCCAATTGTATCTTTTAATTTTTCAATTATGGGTTGTTGTTAGTCTAATAAGCAGTATCAAAATATAGATTTTAGAGCTTGTTCATTTTCTTGAAATTTATTCTGAATCTTTTGGTTATTCTGTATTTTATTTATCTTACTAGCTGTGTTGCCCGGCTTTGCACAGTCTACTTCGAAAATAAAAGTTACGTCAAGTGACGCGTGTTCAGCCTTGAACAAAAAAAAATCTGTAAAATTTTGCTGCAGATTGCGGAAAAATAACCATAAAGTAAACATTTTGAATCTTCCAATTGCAAGAAAAGTCTTTACAACAAAAGCCAGAATTTTATTTGTTCATATTCGAGAAAAAAAAATGCCAAAAGGTCTTTCGTCAATGATTTTCTTCGCTCTACAAATTTTTTAATAAACACATTGTTACAGAAAATTAAGATGAAGCACTGAAAATAATTTGAATGGAAGAAAGCCTTTGAAAAATAGGAATTTTATGTGGAAATCTAAGTATCATAATTAATATTTTTAAATTGATATCTCTCTTATTATCGGAGAATTATGTTAAATAGCCAAACATAAATACGTGAAAATTATGAATCTATCGATACGTGGTTCGATGGTCAGTTCACTAGCATTCGGGAAAAGTAATTCAGAGATAGATACAAGGGCCATCCGGAAAGTAGTACCCGTTTGTGAAATAAAAGCACTTAAGTAAATGTAAACATTTTTATTGAAAAGAGCATACCTTAAACTACTTCTCCACATAATCTCCAAGCAAATTTAAGCATTTGTTATAACGTGTGATGAGTTTTGTATTCCAGCGTCATATTCCTCTGCCGCCAGCGAATGAAATACGTAGTCACGCTTTCTTTAAGTTCTTCATCGCTGTCGAATCTTTTTCCCGCCAAAAACTCTAAGTTTTGTAAAGAGATGAAAATCTGAAGGGGCCAAGTCTGGGCTATACGGTGGATGGTCGAATATTTCCCAACTGAATTGCTGCAGAAGTTGTGTTATCCCCGCTGCATGAAGCCTGGCATTGTCATGGAGGAGAATTACGCCATCGGACAATAGACAAGGCCGAACGTTTCTTGCGTTGGGAAATTTTATCACAGACTTCACTTCACAACTGGCAGCATTCTCAATTTTTTTAAACATTATGAATGGCCACAGAAACAACACAGCCAATGCTGTTGTCACGGAACTTGCAACAGAGAAGGTAGACAAGCCACTGAAGAGGTTTGACCTTGAGCGCAGCTACTCGCGTCGTCAATGCCTCATGCGGCAGAAACGGGTACTACTTACCGGATGGCTCTCGCACTCTGTTCACATTTATAGATACGCTCAGTTTTTAATTATATAAGATTAGGAATGTTGCCCAGGAAGTATCCTTCATAAGTTGAATGCTCTTTCTGTTTTCCTTTAACTTATGTGTTTTTGTGTCCATGGACATTAAACTTTACTGAAGGTCTTGATCACAGCATCAGCCAGTATAAGTGCATCCGCTCTGTAGAGTGCATCCTGTAGCAACTTGCTGAGTGGAGCCAGTCATTTTCTCAGAAAGTTAGTAGTAATCGCTGGGCACTCCAAGATGTGGTTGGGCGTTAGCTGAATTTTAGTGTAGTGTTGGCATTGGACACATAAGATCTGGATTTATCAGGGTGGATTTTCATATCCTTATAATGATTTGTTCTTGTCTTGTAATTGTTGATGTGATAGCTTTAGTCTAAATCAAAGTGCTAGAATTGCATTCCTCTATCATGTCAGAAAATAATTTTATGGCATTTGAAATGCCAAAATATGATCTTATATTTAATGTAAAACATAAATAAAGACATACAGTCGAATCCCGACTTACGCGAGGGATGCGTTCTAAGACTCCTCGCGTAAGTCGAAATTTCGCGTTGTGGAAATGAGTATATGTAATTTTTTTTAAATATACCTAATTACACTTGTTAACAACACTTCAAACTGTTTTAAAACCGTTCCTTAATTATACATTACCGTTTCTCACATGAAGAACTGAATTTGGATTTGTATTTTTAATAAAACTGTTTTAATCAACATAAAATACTGTTACGATGCACGAAATCAGTGATCATCAGGAAAGAGAAACATAAAACAAACTAGTACGGTACGTACAATACTGTGCAGTAGATCCAGTAGTTCATTCAGACGTAATTGTCGTGTTCCCTCCAATGCATTTTTTAGTTGTTCAAGCACATCGAGAACCTTTAGCTTTTCTTTAAGTGACAGAAACTTTCTTCACATACTTTAGATGGAACACTACTCTGAGGTATAATTATGTTTCATCAACTTTCGCATTTAGAATGAAAAAAATATGGTAAAAGCGGGGAGTTGTTATTTGTATACACAACTAAAGCTATGTTCAGTCTAGTAAGGTGTGGGGATTTCTGCTGCCAGTGATGCTAAAGGGATGAAGGTCTTTTCACGCAAAAAATATTTTTAGTAGCCAATAGCAAAACCGACACTTTCACACCGCGAATCCCTTCTGAAAATTCCGGCGAGGAATTCGCGTTAGATCTAAAATTATTTACTGATGAAAAAAATCACGTTGTAGCCGTTTCGCGTAAGTCGAATCGTGTTGTAGTGGGAGTCGACTGTATTTGTCAGTGTAGATGTGATATATTTTATACATATCATATATAGAGATCACTGTAAATTATTTCAATAACTTTCATAAACTGTAAGACATTTTGATGAAACTGGGTATGAAGCATGGAGCTCCAAATCCGGCATGCTTGTATTTGCACACATTTTTCATTAACAAGTTTTAAAATATTGAATTTTTTATTGATTCATATTTGGTATATTTTTAGGAATATGAATGTCCAATGCTTCTTGTTGATCTGCCTGGAAAATTGATTATACTTGGAAAATCTAAGGATTTCAGCTTTTGTAAAGCTATTAAGAAAGATGGAAATGCTTGTAAAAACATTGTGAATCTGTAAGTTTTGCTATAACAATTTAACTTGCACACACACACATGGTTATATAGTGCCAACATTATAACATCAGAAGGTTATGAATTCACTAAGAGACTAAACATTATTTTACACCCTTTATGATATTTGCATTAAAATAAACTTTTAAACTATGTTTGCTCTTTTCAACATTCTCATCACTGCTTTGGTAATCCAGGGAGAGTTTGTGGACCCTTTTGTTAATCCTGGATGTACAGTTGGCTCTCTGTTTAACGACTTTCAAGGGACCACAAAAAATCGTCCTTAAGTAGAAAGGGTCCTTAAATAGAATGCTTTTAACACTACAGTGGACCATCTGGGACTGTGAAAAGCCGTCGTTAAACAGAGAGCCAACTGTATTTTTCTACCAGCTCTAACTCTCTTCTCCTTGGCTCTTTTACTTCTGCTTTCTGGAAGTCAAGTTCAGTATTATTCTGTGAACAGTAATCTTCTCTTCTCGCAAACTGTGAGAAGAAAACTCTTTCCCACCTAAAATGCTCTGAGGCTTGAAAAAATGTATCCCTTTTTGTGCCTCTGTATGGGCATAGCATCTCTCTTAACCTTTTCCAGTGTGTTTGTTGGTCACGAAAGGTCACGCGCTGATTTCAAAATTTTCTTTAAAAGAAAATTTGTTTAAAACCACAAATGTTGCTGCAAAAGATACTTCTCCTTAACAATCACAGATGTCCGCAGTACAAAACCGGCTTCCTCTGCTAGTTCAATTATTTATTCAATTCACTCCAATTTTAGAACTCAAAATTTTGAATTTCTGTTGGATTTTAAGTTTTTTAATTTGCACTAAAACAGTGAACTATTTTTTTCTGAGTTATTCAGTCTTGTTTTTGTAAAGGATTCAAATTCATTTTTCAGTGCACAAATTTTTTTTCATGCCCTAGGTGGGCGATGAGAACAAATGAACCTCCAACCCCTGCAAAAGAAATTCATAAAACAAATTTTTGACTGTAAAATCTATATCTACATGATCAATTAAATGCCCTCATTGTATTTCAATAAATGTAACGACTCTCACCGTAAAAGGTTAAGGAGAAAATGGCCGGATGATATACATATCATACATTCTTTAAACTCTTCAGCAGAAAGCTTTTCAGAAAAGTGGAAGGACCTAAAACCAACCTGACAGGTACACTTGGTTACCCCATAAATCGATATCTTATATTGAAAATTTTTGTATAACTTTAAAGGGGCCCATAATGTTTATAATTTATATTTATGTCTCTTAAATTTCCTATTATAGATCAAAGTGTGAATATTGTGTTTTTCATTCAAAATCCAAACCTGCTGTGTCAAGTCAAAATAGGTATGCAGTTTCATAGTTCTAACTTCTAATTATCTTTAGTACTAATTTATATGATGTTTTAATTTTAATAAAAATGTTGTTAAGCATTAAATGTATAAAATATTTCAGTTTTGTAGTTTCATTTTTTTTTACACTGAATGGAAACTAAACTACTTAATTTTTCCAATAAATTTCCGTCCAAATGCGTTTAAAAAGATATAAAAGATTATTGTTTTATTCTTTGATTTTTTTTTCCAACTATTTTACTATTTTAAAAGGTCAGTTCTAAAAATTTTACCAGTGCCCCCCCCCCCCCCCCCGTCCTTTTTGTGAATTTAATTCATAAAATCAGATTAATTATACTAAAATCAAAAGTATACAGTAATTATGAGTTCAGTTTGAGTAATTTTTCTAACTGACATAATAAAATTTTTGGCTTTTTACTTCCTGACCAGAGTTGAAATAGCAATTGTACCAAAAACATTTTGCCTTCAGAAGACAGCAATCAATACTATTTCATTAACTGTAAAAACCAGATTTTTTTTTTTTTTTTTTTTTTTTTGTAATTTGTTTGACATAGATTCTGAAACTTCGCCAGTTTAAAGGGCCGATAGTTTAAAGTGCTCGACATTTTAAACCATCTTTCACAGACAAAATACTTGTGGATCAGATCTTTTTAATTGCTGAGCTAAAAAGGACATGAATACAAGGATCCCCCATCCTTCCCCGTTTTTCAACATTGAAGTTCCCAAAATATAATTTTAAATGATTTTGGAAGCATTTAGGGGGATTCTCACCATGAAATAGTTCAGAATTGAAGTCCTAAAAACACAATTGCTGGCCATTTTTAATGACCTAAGAAAAAGGGGTGAGGTTCAGAATGCTCCCTAAAACTTATAAAAATTAACAATTTAAAATGAAATTTCATATTTGGTGACTTTAAGAACAAATGTGAAGTCTTAAAAACATTCATATAAACCATCTTTGGTATATTAGAGGAAGGAAGGAGGTGATGACTGATTGATTTTACTTTGCCTGGATTTGACTTATCTCAATCTAATGCATGCGTGAATACAAGGATCCCTCCATCCCTCCCTTTTTTTCAACATTGAAGTTCCCAAAATATAATTTTAAATGATTTTGGAAGCATTTAGGGGACTCTCATCATGAAATAGTTCAGAATTGAAGTCCTAAAAACACAATTGCTGGCCATTTTTAATGACCTAAAAAAAGGGGTGAGGTTCAGAATGCTCCCTAAAACTTATAGAAATTAACAATTAAAAATGAAATTTCATATTTGGTGACTTTAAGAACAAATGTGAAGTCTTAAATACATTCATATAAACCATCTTTGGTATATTAGAGGAAGGAAGGAGGTTCAGGTACTTTCATCGCAAAAATTTTTGCAAACTGAAGTTCCTGAAATGCAGTTTTAAATGATGTTCGATGATTTTACGGGAAGTGGGTTCAGGAACTCTCGTCTGGAACTTTTCCAAAATTGAAGTTCTAAAAAGGCACTTTCATCTCTCCCTTGGAAAAATTTGAATCTGCCCTTGATCTTTTGACCCTTGTCTTTGTGATTAGTAGACAGCGAGTCATGTGGGCTATTGATTTGTTTCACAGCTGATAAATCTTCTTTTGTGTGTTAAATAAAAACCTGTGTGCTGAAAAGTAAAATAAGAAATAAGAATCTCAAAAAGCACAAATTACAGATTACTGCAGACACGTGTCTCGGCGTTACAAGGAACGTATCTTCTGTCGGATTTCTTTTCCTCCTTAAGCTCATTTCTTTTGCATTGAGAATAGTCTTCCTTGTAACGGTGAAACAAATGTCTGCATTAATCTGCAATTTGGGCTTGTTGACATTGTTATTTCTAATTTTACTTCTTTTTTTTTCCTCTCTCTCTTCTTTTTCTGATCTTTAGTTGCAGGGCATTTGTTGGAGAATAGTTTAAAAAGTCATTTCAAGTAAATAAGAGCTGTGTTTCTTTTCCTATTGCAGACATTATTTTCTAATGAGGTTTTTGTGGAATTGTTGCTCTTGTTCTAATGGGTTTTTTTTTTTTTTTTTAGCCATTATATGCTGATTTTTACTATATTTATTCTAGTACTATGTAGCTTGAGTACACGTGAAATCTTTAATGCATATTTTCAATATTTCTCAAAAGGTTCTTTTTTTAATATTTTTTGGGAGGTACCAATCTCAATCTTGGTTACAAAAAATATGCTTTGAATTTGCTAGAAAAGATTTAAAGTTTTCTTTCTTTTTTTTTTTTTTTAATTTTTTTTTTTTAATTTTTTTTTTAGTGTTCATGTTTACAATTGATAATTTTGTAAATGTTTACATGATACAGAAAGGAGCATGACACAGAAAATGCAAAACAGGTCCTTCTTTTACCCATTTAGATAATAAACACTACATTAGGTTGCATGTACTTTCATTGAAATGTATTTAAAATTGTTTGTATAATTTTGCAAATTTTGTATAATGTATGCATTAAATAGAATGCTGTATTGTTGATTTCATTAAGAGTGCTTTTAAAAAAAATCAGTAATGTGTGCAAACTTTTAATTACCTACTACTTTTTTTTTCAGCTGCAGTGGTGTAACTTCATCAAGTAATTGTAATAAAACAGCAAATGTTATTGTTGCTGGTAAAGGAAGTAAAAAAGGTAAATTTTTTTAGAAGAATTTTTATATTGTTGTTTATTGTAGTCAAAACTCTCATTTTAGATCATGGGTGCAAGACCTTCCGTCTCAGGGCGGATTTCCGTCTTGGACAAAATTTCCGAGACGGAGGTCGGGACGGAAAGAAATTCGCTGACTTTCTTTAAGTTTTTACTTAAAAAAGAAATATTGAGTGTTTGAAAAATATGTTTTAATATATTACTGGACCGTTCATAACCACGAATTTACATCGACATTCTCTCGGTTTTCCGCCATGGGCTTGTTTTGTTTGCAACGTGCTTTTGGAGGAGTGATTTTTCGACTCGCGCCGTTTGTCTTTTTTTAGATATAGCTGTGCTATTTCAAACTCACTGCATTGCAGACCGAGGAGTTGCTCGCTATTCTTCCTGATTTTTCGAAATAATCGGCTCTAATTGAAAACTTAGCCTTTTCTTATGCTATTTTCGATCATCCTTTCGTTTTTTTTTTCATTTGAGGATGTTTTTTTTGCAAATTTTACACGCATTTATGAAAGCTATGTACGCTCTTAAAATGTCTTAAGAGTTGAATCTGAATCACCGATTGAGAGTGATTGCTGACTAGATGAAATGTTTTCGCCACAGCAAAGGGCGTCCGCATACCAGATAAAACGGAAACTCAGTTATTTTTTATACTTTAATGAAATTGGGAATTTTGGAAATAATCAAGGAAAAATTTCAAGCTGGTTGGAAACACCGATGGGCAACCGTTCCTGCATTTTTGACAAAGACTTGAGGAATCACTAAATTCCAATGTCATTGAATCTAATACTCGCTAGAATAGAAATATGGGGAGGGGGAGAGAAAGGAAAGGAGAGAAATAATGGCAGCACGAGTTTGCAAAAAAAAACACTGCTCTTGCAAAGAGGGTAAGTCGGCAAATTGACCCACGATACTGAGGTCTTGAAACGTTTATATTTTGGACAATCTGAGAGGGAGGGGGCTACTCAAGGACTCCAGCATAAAATATCGAAAATGAATTGAAAACCATTTTTGAAGCTAGGAGTGGTTCGATATTTCTAGTCTGCAAAACTCTTAAAAATTTAAAAGTCAAAAAGTTTTAAACTCTCTTTAATGATGTATAAGTGGGGAGGGGGAAGTTTTAAAAGAAAATCAAACTGGAGTCTTAAAAACACTAATTTAGGCAATCTTTGGTGAATTTATGATATATGGTTTTGGTGTTCTAACATGAAAATGTTTTGTAGCTGATGTATTAAAACTATTTGAGGCTATACTTAAATGACTTAAGTGAAAGGGCATTTGGGACTCTCTCCCGGAAAGTGTTTGTAATTGAAGTCTTAGAACTTTTTGGCTGTCTTTGGCAATGTCAAGAGGGAGGGAGGGGGCTCTCTTTAGGCGAAATTCCGAAACTGGAGTCTTAAAAGCGCAACTTTAGACCGTCTTTGGGTTCGGGGTTCCCCTTCCCCAAAAAATATTCAAAGCTGAAGTATTCGAAACTCAGCTTTAGGTAATCTTAGGAAGACTGAAGAAGAGGGAATTCGAAGCCTTTATCTTAATAAATTTATAATTTAAATTCTTAAATCTTCGGTGATGAAAAGTGGAAACCGCAAATTGAAGTCAAATTTAGTGAACTTAGGGGAAGGAGTTCGGTGGGGGGGGGGGTCTCTCTCCCCGAAAATTTCTCCGTGCTGAAGTATTGAAATGTTATTTTGGCTATTTTTGAGTGAGTTAAGAGTTAGGGAATTCAGGGGCCTTTCTCGAAACATTTTCGAAATTGATATCTTAAAACTTTGGGTTGTCTATGGCAATGTGTGGAGGGGAGTTACTCTCTCAATAGAAAAATAAATCTTAAACAAAAACTTACACTGCTTTTAGTAAACACAATGGAAGGGGGGGGTATTCCAATTCCGCACCCCAGCCCGAAATATTTCCATTTCTGAAATTTTAAGAGCTTTGTTTTGGACTATGTTTGGATGACTTAAGGGGAAGGGTGTTGGAAGATTCTTTCAAAAAGTTTCCGAAATCAAAGTATTAAAATTTTTTAGGCGGTCATAAGTCATGTTTATAGGTAAAAGGGGTACTATTCCTACAAAAAAAAAAAATTAGGAACTGAAGCCTTAAAAATTGAAATTTAGGACATTTGTAGTGAACTCAGAGTGAAAATATTTTGATGCTGAAATATTTAAAGCGCCACTTTAGGCTATATTTGAGTGCCTTAAGAGGGATGCGATTCGGGGAACCTGCCTGGGGTTAGGATTCAGTTCCCCTATTACTTTTTTTTAATTAATGAATATTTGAAAGGGTACCTTGTTCAAAAAATATATCTACTTCACTGAAGCTTTTTTTCTATTACTAATTTCACCACATGCTATCTTATAAAATAATTCTTTTTCAAATGAAGACTGTGGGGGGAATGGTGCCAGTTCATTATCATTAGTCGGCCATACCCTTCCCACACTTTTCCTTCTTTTGTGCTTTGTTGGCGCTACCTTGGGTAGACATTCCGATCAGAACTGATTTATGTTGCAAAAGTGAAAATCTTATGTCCTAAGCGATTTTATTGCTACAATAAAAGTGTTTACGATCGATAAAAACTAATGGTGAGGAGCTGCGAATGCTTTTACCCCTAACATTATCCAACATCGTCTAAAATTGCGTTTTTTGAACTTCAATTTCGAAATATTGCCGAAGGAGGGTTCCTGAACTCCATCCCTTCAATAGTGCATTCAAAAGGGAGTACAAAAGTTATGAAAGATGGAGTACAATTTCGTTTTTAAAGCTTCAATTTCGGGGAGAGCCCCGAGCGTCCCCCCCCCCCTCTTTCTCTAATATTTTTTGAAGGTTACCCAATACTGTGATTTTCCGACTATCAGTTTGAAATAATTGATATAAGAGTCCCTGAACCCCTCCTTTTCCGGAACTTTATCAAAATGGCCTACCATAGCGTTTTTTGGACTCAAATTTGGAAAAATGTCTGGGGTAGAGCCCCCAGACCCCCCCTTATTGCCGGATATTAGGTTTTTTGGAATTATGATGCCAAAACACTTAAATATTACAATTTAAAGGATTAAATTTTTTAATCAAACACAGATTCCAAAACTGGCATTATTAAAATCTACAACATTTATACACAAATTTTTCCTTAAGCCTGCATGCGGGCGGGGGAGGGGGGGGCTGAAAATATTTTCCGTCTTGAACACATCACCATATTTGCACCCATGTTTTAGATTCAGTATCCCTGCACAGTTGTAAAACTGAGAAAACTTGTTCTTGATTCATAACTTCTAATATTGTTCCAAAAATACAGTTTAAGCCTTAAACAGAATTATTCAATTATTGTTCTATTGTAACTTCTAATATTATTCCGAAAATACAGCTTAAACCTAAAGCAGAATTATTCAATTACTGTTATTAGTCAATAGTATGCATCTGTAAAACATGATGGCATTTATTTACCTGAAGTTACAATTGTTTCCATACAACATATTTCTAGTACATTTTCAGCACTTGTATGCTAAAATTAGCAAGAATTTTGCATCCTTAGCTTGAATCAGAATTTTCAATGTTTAGATATTTCTTAAGATAGGGGTTAGCATCTTAGTCTGGCTAAAATCCATATTTCGGCTTACCCCAAATACCAGTTCAACTAATGTTCTAATAATGTCCATTTTTTTGGCTAACATTAAAAATTTCATTGCTGGAGAGGAAAATTTCTATGGTTTATTGCACTACATTTATGTATTGCTGTACGATAAAAATAGAAAGGGATGCCAGTTTGTGCCCCATAATAAACAATAAAAGCATAAGTAAAAAACAGGCAATGCTTTCATTATTCACAATTCATAAAAAATGTTGATTTTTTCTAGAAGCTGTGATGTCATAATATTATGCAGTTTAAACTCTTCTTAATGGACTATGTAATGCTCTTGTGTAAAATATTTTCAAACCTCGAAATATGTTTTGTTGGATGGTAGCTAATGTGTTAACCCGTTCGGGATGGCAGTTTGTAGAAGATAGCGCTTCCTCAGGACGGCAGCTGTTACACGCGGACTGTGCTTCTGGCCTTGGCAATTTCTCCTGCTAAGCCTAATACGCAATTTCGGAAAGTACGCATACATATTAATGGATAAAATGTATATTTTATGCAGAAATGAAACCATTTTTTAATATATGATAAAATATATCAAAATTTCAATCATAACAAAAAATTGGATGAAAATAATTGATATTTAACAATAAAATGCAAAATATATTGTTTTTTACAATAACTAAAAATACCAAAATTAAACTATATTTTCTACAAAACAGGAAAAATATTTGCACTTAATATTATGAAATACTTGAAGAATATTGTAACAATTAATATTTTAAAGCCACATGAAAAATTTGAAAGCACAGATAAATGCGCATTGAGCATTTTACACTCATACGTAGTATTACGTCTTTTATTCTGCTTTGAGCAAATTACACATCTCCGTCTAAGTTCCTTGCCTTCTTTTTCAGCGTATGATTTTCGAAAGTAACTACTGTATGATGAACTCCAACAAAAATAATTTATAGTTCTTTCAATGTGACCCAAAAGATTCATAGATGGATCAGTCATAAATTAAGATATTTCCTCCTCGGAAAGATAACGTGTTCACCATGGCTACCAAATGAACATAAAAGTAAAACCCCTTGCTAGAATATCTCCCCTCCAATCCCATTATAAATAGAACCGAAACTAGAAGGAGCCACTTCAAAATGAGTATACGTTTCCCTTCTCACTTGCGAGCACATGTTTATATTTTCTTTCACGAAATCCAATAAATCACAGACACTTGACCGACCTCGTTCTGACGTCAGACAGAGAAATACTAATGCAGGAGAGCAATCATTTGAATGGAACATAGTAACGCCATTTAATAGTAAGTATTTTGTTCCAAATCGCAGAATAGTGTTGTTAGGCCGGCTGCGTACTACTTACCGTAACGCACGGATGCGTTTTTCGTCTCTGAAGAACCACCTAGCGCTGATGCAAAGACGCGTCGTTCGTCCCGAACGGGTTAAAATAAAGCTGTCCTTGCATTCTGAGAAAATTTTATATTTTAAATGTCGTTGTTGACCTCTTGATATGTAAGAAATAAAGCAATGTCCTTGGGATAAAATATAAATGAATAAAAACACCATTAATTAAGCACAGAAATTCCAAATTGTTGTAATTATACTGGGTTCACACTAAGGAAAAATCCAAGGTGAGATTTCCAAACTTCACCAAAAACTTAAGTGAGATCTTTGTGGGAACTGAATGCAAATAGTTTTTTTTAATGGGATTTTGGAAAATATTATAAAGTTTTCATAATCCAGTGTCCTAGCATAAACCTTGTTTTGCATGTGTTTTGGGGTTACAAAGAGCTACTTTTCCATTGTAGAATATGTGATGGGTAAAAGAACATCTAAAATATATGCACACGTGAAATAATTTGTAGCTTTTGTTCATGATTACCATTTTTGCTATTTCTCAATGTATGTTTCATTTTTAATTTTTAATTGTTTTAGAAAATGATCTCCTCCCACTTCAGAATCGAAGTCAAGTTAACGGTATTAGCAACAGCAAAATGCGACAACAAAAGTCCCTAAACATATTTAATAGCAGTAAATCATTATTTTCTGCTGAAGAAAACAAGTCTCTTACAATGGACAATAGCAAATCATCTATACAAAAAAATTTATCAGTGAATAATGTAAGCCCACAAAACATAGAGAATAACCCTCCTGTTTCTCAAACCAAAGTGGAGAAGAGGGTGTCCAAGCTTTCTTGTCCCCCTCAGGAATCACAATTAAAAATAAAAACATGTAAGTTACTTTTATGCATTATTTATTTATTTAACCTGTTTTTAAAATTATTTTTGTGATCAAACTTGTTTATTTCTTATCATTTTTTTTTTCTAGGGAAAGATGGAGGAAAATTTAAGAATAATTCTGAAGATAAAAGTGTTATTGTTGACCAATATTCTGGCATTAGAATTATGTGAGTAAAATTTTGAAGCAGTAAATATAATTATTTGATTTTGTTGTTTCTAATAGATTTTCACATCATTAAATCTTGTTGTGATTTTAAAAATCCTTATATTTCATACAATCCTTAGAAATCTTTTTTTTAATACTAATTTGAAAAATATTTTTATAACAATAATAATTGAATTGGAACATATTTAGATGAATGATACTAAAATAAATGAAATTTTTTCCTGATGTAACAAAAAGTGTGCTATAATCTATTTTTATATATACTATCATACAAAAGTTAAGTAATATATCTTTATTTATTCTGATCAAATTTGTAGACCCTTTTTGAATTTTTTACATTTACATAAATAATAATATGAAATTATGATATTAAGAACTTAAATATTAGTATACTGAATATTCACTTTTAAAAAAAAATAAGCAAATCCTACATAGATTTTACAATAAATTATGATAACCTACCAAAAAAAGTGCCTTACTTGGAGTGGCACCGCCCCATTTAAACTACTAATGATAAAGTGTTTGCATAGTTGTACTTCATTCAAAGGACACACACATATGACACAAAAGACGGTCGACCAGTTCTTTGTTAAGAAATTTAGGTAGTGAGAAGCAAAGGAATGTAAGTGGACATTTTCAAGTTTTGAGTAAAACCCGTTTAAAGATAACGTCCTAGGTAGGCTTTCATTGAATTTTATTCTAAATCATGCTGTACATCTGCACCTACCAGGGCTACTAGTACTATCCCGTGCCCCAAGACAGATGAGGTTCCTCTACCATTTGTACTGATTATCTCTAAATTTTGCCACTTACATCCCTTTGCTTCTTAAGGATTTGTTTTCCTTTTTACATGAATTGCCCAAACCTTTGACTATCCAGATTGCTTTTGGTCCCAGTTAGTCCAGATACACAAGGTTGTACTGTATTCTATTCTAATTATTTGATATCTATTTGTTGAGAAATTAATAATGTTTGATGGAATATCAATCTTAACATTTTGTGAATGTAAAAAAATTATTGTATTTCTTGCCTGACTAAATGTTAACTTTCATCAGGCTCCAAATTGTTTGATCAAAAACTAAGTTTTCATCAATTTTCTAGGAATCCACTTGTTATGCCTGATGAGATGAAGCAAAGGATGCAAAATCGGAAGATGATTAAAATGACTTACATTAAAAATTTTATAAGAGGAGGTGATATTGAAGGTGACTGGGTCACTGTTGGAGTTGTTGTACAAAAAGTTCCTCCCAAGACTTCAAAAAATGTAAGTTTTTTTCCCTTGTTATTATATTATTTTTTCTCTTCATCAGTTTTTCTCCACAGCATGCATCTAAAACTTGATAACTTGATTTAAATGTTAGGTTTGTTATCCAATAATGCTGAATGAGTGTTCCTATTACACAATGTCATACATTTTTAAAACTAGAATATTTATTTTAAAGAAATTAGGTAGTAATATATCATAGTATTATAGTTCTATAGTCATATCTTTTCAACTTTGCATTCACATGCTTATATTGTGATGTATTATTGCACTTGAAGAAAAAAATTAACTTATTTATTTCCTGGAAGTTTTATAGAAACAGTCATTAATGATATGTTATATGGGAGATTATTTAAAATCTATTTTGAGCTCTTTGTTAGCTTTTTGGTATGGAGATACTGGTCATGTAGGTGGTCATGAGGTAGGTTTTGTTTCATAAAATAATGATCCTGAAACCCAGACATTCACTATTATTTACTAGCATCAATGCATGCAAATCTAGGTTGTTTCAATTGTGAAGTACCTAGAGATGAAAACAGTCGGAAAAAAAACGGAAAATTTCCGAAAAAACGGGAAAAAAAACGTTTTTTCCCAAAGGAATAAATTTCCACTTCAGAAAAATTGAAAAAAAAAAAAGAATTTTTTCAACTTTTCAGGGTTTTAATTGAAATTTTCTGCAAAAAGGGATTAGAAATTTCTCACGCTTAAATTCTGGTGCAATTTCCTCCCCCCTCCCATTTTACGTTAAAATACTGTCTAACGTTAATGCAAGTTGTTGTATGACAATATAATTTGCATATAGATCAAAAAATGTTTAATAATACTTTTTACAAAAAAGCTTAAACCAATTACCTTAGTGAAGAATTTTTTTTTCCTTCTTCATAAAACAAACAAGCATAACTTTAATCACAAAACTATGTTTCTTTTGACTGCGAACCAAATGTGCAGGGTGCTGTACAGGGTGCGGCAAAAAAAAACCCGGGCAAGCAATTTTCCAAGAAACTTTATTAAAAATAAATAAACTAACAAAACACAAAAAATAATAATATGAGAAGACCTTTAGCAATCATTAAATTTAATTGGTTTCAAACTAGCAGCCTTTTGCAGTAATACAGAGATACAACTGCTTATTAAAATTTTCATTCAAGGGCAGCAAGTCCTTTTATCAATCCTATTCCTATAAAGCAATTAGTTTAGAGAGTTTAATTTTATGTGTAGTTTAGGGTAGACCTTTGACTCTAAAGTAGGCCATACGTTGTAATAAATGGGATTGAGGTCGAGCGAGTACAGCGTACACTCAACAGATGATATCTTGTCAAAAACAATGCGCTTTGCACCACTTTTGTCTTTTTGGCCATATGAATCGGTGTGGAGTTAAAGGAAAATGTCCAGTCTACAATGCTGAAGTGCTCTTGAGCCCACAGAAGTACCATAACTTCTAAAATGTCTTTCTGGTTCACTTTTTAATTTTTTTACGGCCCTCATCCACAAAAAACTAGAGATTTTTTGTCGCTTGTCCTGATTCTATCTCAGACCAAGCCTGACTTTGGATTTTGGCGATATCTAACATTTTCTAAGGTGCTTGGAGAGTCTACCAAGGGTGCCTATATGCAAAATTTTAAGGGAGGGGGGAGGGCTCTGATATTTTCCCCATGGTTTAGCAGGATATTTTCCCCATGGAAATGACTTTAGTACAGATTAGAGCTTATAAAATTTAACATTTTTGATAACTAATTCATTAATGGCTGGAGAAAAGATGTTTTTATATTTTTACAAAGAAAAAAGGAAGTTCTCATTTCCAAAGGGGGGGGGGACTTGAGCTCCTACTTTCCCCCCTATGTGGGGGCCTATGGTGTCTACAGACCAAATCCTATGGTTCTGGGAGATATGAACCGGTTGAACGGTAAATCAGTGAAAGGTATCTCTTCCAGCGTGGATATGCGGGCCCGTCTCAAACGTTTCTGTCATCTTTAGAGTCATACGAATGCCTGAATTTTTGGAACTTGCTAAACTTCTGTTTGAGCTGTTTTTTTACCTTAGTCGCACTTATCGGTCACAAATTCCCACAAACGACTGCTCTCGTGGAAACCCGAGGATTTCATTGAACTCACTTTTGGATGACCTGACGATAAACTGAAATGTTCAAGTTCGTTTTGTACACTTTCTGGACATCGACTATCATTTCCAAGCCACTTGAAACGGCATGCCGTTTCAAATACTGTCGAGGCACAGCAAGCAAACGGACTGTCGTTCTACTTGGTTAAACAACTTAAAATAGCAGATTTTTCGCTTAAAACTGTAAGAAAACCGAAAAACAATACATAAACTAGGTAATATATTGTAAATTATTTTCTAATAAAGTGATAAACAAAAATAAATTAGGTACTCATTAAAATGAAATTACCTTTCTTCCATTCGATGATACAATTTTTGTCCGATATTTTTTTTACCGCACCCTGTATACTGCTGTGCTAAACAAAAAATGGGACTTTACAGTTGGGCTCAATCTGAGATATTCTATTTTAAAGTGTGGCTCTTTCATATATTTGAGTCAGATGTTTTTTTTTTAAAGAATTTTTCAAAACAATAGCTCTTGATCAAATGACCCTAAAACATTTTATTTATTAAGTAAAGTACGAAACAGAGAACAACTTGGTTATAATAACTCAAATTTGTTCAAAAGGGATGGTATGACTACTTTTACTACTGTGCTTAGCACGGCCGTATGAATAAACTTAAACTCCAGTTTAATTTTGGTTCAGCTTAAGAAAAACCAATTTAGTTTTGATTTGGATTTAGACTAGATTGGAAAAAGTCAAAACTCAATAGCTTTCATTTTCAGACAGTAGCATTGTCTTATTTTTCTTCCAAAAAAAAAATATCAATCATGTTTGAAAGGCGAAAATTTCAGAAGTTTCAAAGGCAATCTGAAATAGAAAATGTAATAGTTATGATTAGACACACATTACCCAATATTATTGGTTGAGTGACGACTTGACTTATTTCTGGGTTTGACTATGAAAGCCCTCTACTCAGTTATAAAACAAAAAGGTTTTTTCTTCTAATTAATCTTACCTTTAAGTGTATTTCTGTCAAGCAGAAAATGAAGATGTGCTTATAGCATATATTTTTTAATGCTTAACCCTTTATATGTTACAAGAAACACAGAGCTATTAAGAAACCCAAATTTTATTCATAAAAAAATCAAATTTTCCATTTTTTCCAATTTTTCCCAAAAAAAAACGGTAAAAAACCGGTTTTTTTCCACCACTTCCAAATTTCTGGAAATTTTACATCTCTAGAAGTACGAAGTACCTGACCTCAGAACTAAGTCAATGAAGCTGGCCACAAAAATATTAGCTACATGCTAAAGTATTATGCAAAACAGAAACATTTATCTTTTGCTATAAAATTAATTTAATTGTTTTTGAAAATTATTTATTTAAAATGTACAGATGGACTAAGTTTTTGAATTATCGTATTTTTATATTGAGAACTTTGTAGATGTTAAAGTATTTGAGACAGTGTGTAAAAATTTAACATGAAAAAGAAACTTAGTTGTGATTAGTAAATAAATTTGCCCTTTATAAGTCATATATTTGAATGCATTTGTGTTTTGTGTGTATGTGAGAGAGAGAGACGGAACAGTTTTATATACTGTTGCAGCTTATATGATCTTTTTTTTTTCTCATTTTCACAGGGAAAAACATTTTCAATTTGGAAAATGACTGATTTGCATGATTGTGATAAGATAGTAAGTGTTTTTCTGTTTGGAGCAACACATACTGAACATTGGAAAACAAGTGTTGGAACAGTTGTAGGGATATTAAATCCTTCCATCATGCCCAGCAAGGAAGTGAGTATTGCTTTTTATTCTTATTTATGCAACTGTTATAGTTTCATTTCTGATCTGAAAAAAGAATTCTCAAAACCCAAAATAAACTCCCGTTATTTGTTTTTGAAAAAATATTAATAAACCTGAAATAGTTTACAGGATGTAAATAAAGTAAAATGTAATTGAATCTATCTATCTCAAATTTCATGGATAAGGAGAAAAATTTGATCCAAGGAAATTTTGAGATATAAATTGTGATAAAATTCATTTTTTAAGGAAAAATTAAAATGTGGCTGTATTGATATTATTATAAATTTTATTATATTACTTACTGTGTTATCTACACCTTTTATTAATTTTAGCAGTTATGTTAATACCTAATGAGTTTAAGCATATTTTTGGGCAGAGGAAAAATATCTTTAAGTGATTATCACACATAAATGCCAAACCTTAAATTTTATCTCAATGTTCAACCAACTTTTCAGGTTCAACATACTTTCACTTTGACCCTATTTAGATATCACAATTAATTGTAAATGATGGACTGCCTTTTCATCAAGGGAGTTTGGGAAATATCTTTTTTTTTTACTGATGCTTTGTTGGGTGCAATGATGCAATGATATGTAGTTTAAAGGGAAAGTTCTAACCCCATATATACATGTTAAAAAGTTTTTCAGTGCAAATCAGCTGCAACTATTTATGACACTAATGTGACTGAACATTCCTTTCGAAAATTTGTAAATTCATAAGTTATCAGCATTGACCAAGCATTTCGATATGTTTAGCTTCTTATGCAAGACTTAAACTCATGTTTCTTATGTTACATAAAATACTAGTTTCTTGCAAATAGAGTTTAGCTTTATTTAATCAGTCATTTTTTTATTATATTCATCTATCATTTATTTGAGAATTGTTGAGACAAAAAATGACATGCATATCAATCTTACATTCATAAAGACCCATACTTATAATTTGTACTTGTTTCTTTGAAAAAAGTTTTGTGTGCTGAACATGATAGGTTTACAATAAAATCTGTCAAAAAATGCTGTGGTGCTAAGTTAAGGCTCATTAGTTTCAAGTTGTGTGAACTTAGAATACTTAAAAAACAAATGTCAATCTTTTTTTTTAATTTAAATTTTTATTTTTGTTATATTTATTTTATTTTGTTTGCAGAATAACGAAATTAGTCTCTCAGTTGATAATCCTAAGAAATTCATGATTATGGGTACTTCAAAAGACTTTGGACACTGCAAAGCTCGTAGAAAAGATGGCAGTTCATGCAATGTTATTGTTAACATGTAAGAATTTATTTTTACATGACAAAATGCATTAAATTTTGTGCATACTGCAGTTCTGTGCTATGTTGATTTTTAGTAGATGTGTTTTATTTCTGACTAGATTTAAATAACCCAGTCCTCAAATTGGATCTCCAACTTGTCTAAATAAGTGTCAAAAAATTGAATTAAAAAATTATTCACAAAATATTTACCCTGCACTGGTCTCTCTTCTCTTATGGTCCTTAGAACAATAATCCTAATTTCACAAAATAAAAAAAAAAAAAAAAATTTCTTTTAATGCTCTGATATTTTGAACTTAGTCCTAAATATCCTAAACTATTATTGCATGCCACATTTTTTCCAGAAAGAACAAAGCTTTAATGGAATCAATTGGAACCTTTTCTACTAAGTCTTGTTCAATTATTGTTTACACCTTGCAACTCTGTTTGAAAGGCATGTGTGTGGTAGACATCTTTTGTCTGTCAAAAATGGATTTGTTGCTTCCATCTGAACATATAATCTAATTGGAAAAATACAGAGAAAGCTACTTCTGCAATAAATATGCATGTGTCTTCATTCTGACTTTTTATTACTATAAAAGCACTCTTTTTTGTGAGTGGTAATTTTTGAGAAAATGAAGATATCAGTGATTTTATGATTGGAAAACTTCGCGAATTTTACCTAAACAGAATCAAAAGTATATTCTATATATAAAGTTGAATAATTTCGTGATGCTTAAATTTTCGCAATTAGGACAGGTTCACGAAAATAAGTGCTTTTACAGTAAATAAACAATGATGTACACTAGTACTGGAAAACATCCTGATTGAAACATTTTTTCAAACCCAGAAAATAAGTATGTTATTGACATTACTTGAAAGCCTCAGTTCTGTTAATAAAAAAAAAATGAATTGTTATTCATTTATTTGAGAAATTAGTTGCAAACATAATGCTGACATTTGAACATATTTTATAGCTGAAAATCAAGTTAATTATCTGGCCCATCATTTAGAGGGGTTTAGAGGGATCAATTCCCCCCTTCCAAGCTTTGAAAAATTGATCATTATACATATGAGTAGGCATGGTTTTTTTTTTTTAGATTTCTGATCAAATTTAACTCCCTTTGCCCACACCCCGGAAAACGAATTATTACCTGTTTATTATTTTTCTTTAAACAAACATTCAAATTGTCTTTTTATGAATTATGTATGAAATTTTGTTTTTCTGTGATATATATACATGTTGATTTTCTACTTATTTTTTGCTATAGTCAGCAATGTGAATTTTGCACTTACCATGTGAAGAATGAATACAAGAAATTTAGCTCCAAGCGTAGTGCTGTGCAATCTTCGTAAGTTTCTTAGATCAATTACTTCCTTTTTACTATTTTTCAATATTTTTATCCTAAAAAGAATTGCATTCAATAAATAATGCATTGTCTTTATGGTAATGAAGTGTTACTTTAAAGTGGTCACATTTATTTAAAAATATTTTTATAACAATCGGAGGGGCAATGAAAAGGTCAGGTTCTGATCTCAGTCCTCCACCCCAGATCCTTTGAGTCTTTTTTCTTGCCTGTTTTTCTGTTGGCCCGCAAGACCTTCCTTATTCCTCCATCAAATTCCATCGTTTACCCGTCATTTTTAAACTTATCCTGCCGTGACAAAAAGATACCCACAGTTTAAAAATGTACTGCTTCTCTTAAATTTGAGATTTAAAATCATCTGAGAAATAGATCTTTTAACTGATTAGAAATTTCTACTTGGATTGTCAGAAGGGAGAGTTGGGTAGCTCAGTCAGTTGAGCATTCAGCTTTCAATCAAATGGTCCTGGGATCGAGCCTCTGTTTGAGTGACCTGCCGTTATAGCATTTTTAAAGTATGCATTTTGCCTATAAGATCCTAGTCATTCAAATTAATGCAGCAGGAATGCTCTTCCCATTTTTTGACTCCTTGATCCATCCTCCATTAAGCATACTGCACTCTGACAGATTAGGCATTTTTTAAGTCATTATCGCAATGTAGTTCATGAGTTATTGCGCCCAGTAATTTTCTACTTAGCAAATATGTGTTTTTACAGCAGTTCTATAAATTTCAAGCACGAATGCTTCTCATGGATCAGCAAGTTTAAATCTAATGCCAATTTCAATACTTTATATACATGTGAGGACTGTTATGATTAACCTTAACAAGTCTCTGGCATAGGCAACATTTATTTAGATAATGGATATGTGCATAAACTTTTATTTCAGAAAAATATTGTTTTTCCTTTCATCATTTTGTTTAAGTCATTTTTCACTTTAAAAACAATTACATTATTTAAGTATAAGTTAATCTTTGAAACCCATAATTTTGTTTATTTTATATTTCTTGGAAAGCTCTCTGTCCTGTACTATCGACCTCAATGTTCTTGACAGATCAAGAAGCTATATTTTTGAAAGTCTGTAAATACTGTTGGTTTTTCTTTAAGAATAATTTCAATATTACTTTTATTTCTCTTTTAAGGTATTCTGGAAGAGGAGAACCATGTTTGAAGAACAAAATTTTAAAAGGACAAAATGTTTTCTACGGTGGCCAAATGTATACTCCCCCTCCCAAGTACGTTTACTGTAATATTCATTTTAATTTTTTACTAATACGTGAACTTCTGGGGAAAAAAATGTTAATCCTAACTCTTTATTTTCCTCGGCAATTTGTTTTGTTTAGCATGAACTGATCTAAATTTTAAACAAGCCCTGTGGTTTTACTATTTGTCTTTAAATATTTTATTCGGCACTTAAAAACAATATATTTAATTATTTTAGCATTAAGAAATCTTCTATCACTACAAGTAAAGATAAATTGACTTTATCAAATTTGACTTTAAAAAGAAAAGCTGAAGCAGTAGAAACTGACGAACGAGCAAAAAGCATTCAAAAGATATCAGAAATCTATGGTCCTGAAGTAGCAAAAGCTGCATCAAGTAATTCAGAGTTTATGTAAGTTGCCTCTTTATTCATCTTTATGGTATACTTTAAGAATCAATATTGTTTTTGAATTTGAAATACAATTTTTTTTTTTCCTTTTTTGTCCATAGAAATACTCAACTGTCAACTCCCAGTGTTGGATCCAGAAATTTTCTGCGTTACATGGTGAAAGATATAGAGAAGAAAGGTTTTTATTTAGAATTTTTTTTATCATGATTCTTTCATTACTTATTGCATTATGAATGCCTGTGAGTTTGCCTAAACTGCTGTTCTTATTCTACTATTAAGATTGAAGTTATTTTTAAAGAAACATTTTTGCTTGTAACAATTCTTCATATGTCACATAAAATATAAACTCTTCTCAACCTCAAATCTTTGAGTATACATTGTCAGGGGCAAAGGCTAACTCTGTCAATCATAATCTGTTTTCGTATTAGGTTATCTTCCACTAAAATAGAATTACATACAAATCTACATTGTTAAATGGAGCATTAAAAATCCCCAACTGAAACAAATTTTCATTGTGTGTAACTAAATTTACCATAGACAAAACTTATTGTCATTGATTTCTATTTCATTTATCTGAGCTATAAAATTATGATTTATAACTCTATTTTGCTATTTTGTTTTACTGTATTACCATATGCATTTATCTCATTTCTTTGCTTTACCATAGAGCAAAAAGTTAGTGTTATTACTCCTGAGGAACTTTTGAAAATTCACAAGAAACAGTTTGAAGACAAAGCATCCCAGCCTAAGCAGAAAACTGACCAAGCAATTCTGCAGGATTTAATGCCAAAGCTGGGCCGAGGGTTGAATCCAGGACAAAAAATCAGTTTAAATGGTCCATCTCAGAAAGCATTCAATGCCCTTACGCCTGAGCATTATGCAAAGGTAGTATTTTTGTTTAGTTCGAAAACTTTATTGCATCTAGTAATTTTAATTATTAAAATCGTATTAAAGCAAATATGTTTTTAATATTTTCCAAAAAGAAAAGGAGTTAATACATTTCAAAACCTTGGAAATCTTTAAAATGATTTCTCAAGCTCTTTTCCACATGAGAAATAAAGGTTATAATTTTACTGCAATACGGTCGGCTTTTGCTACAACGCGGTTTGATTTACTCCAAATGGCTATAAAGCAAACTTTTCACGAGTAACAAATTTATAGCTAATGCGATTTCCTCGTCCACAACATGAATTGTTTTTGAAGGAAGTTTGTGATTGGCTACTAAATACTGATTTTGTGAATATTATTACACTCCTTTAGCATCACTGACAACGAAAGTTCTCACACCAAACTGGTGTACACATTGTGCTGTTAGTGCACCAAATAACCACTCACTATCTTTCATACTTATCTTTTTTTCATTCTAAATATTAAAGTTGATGAAATATAATGGCATCTTAGTGCGGTGTTGTTTGTGTAGATGGGAGGAAAAAGAAAGTTTCTGACAAATAAAAAAAGGGTTAAGATTCTCGATATGCTTGAACAGCTACAAAATGTCGACGGTAGCACGATAATAAATATGAGTTCATCTTCCATATGTACAATTAAAAGTCAAAATAAAAAGATATCTTTTAAAGTTCAAAACTTAGTTTCAATATTGAAACTTGCAGAATAATGTCTTAGCAAAGCTAAGAATGGAAGAGATACTCTTGTATTGTGGATTAAAGAGATTATGAAGAGAGGCTATTGCTATAAACGGAAATGTTATAAGAGAAAATGCAAAGCAACCTATTTAAAAATGTATTAGAAAACAATCTTATCATGGAGCATCATTATCTTCATTTTTTAACTCATAACGGACCTGTGTGGCCCTGCTTGCCCGATCCACCTCAAAAATAATAGTTATGTCTAGTGACGCAAAAAAAAAAAAAAAAACCTTTGAAATGTAAGATTTTGGTATGACTGAACGATCATTTCAGTGTTCAAAGTTGAAGTATTTCCGTCGTGAGCACACTTGAACCTTCCTCATTCACTTAATCTCTTTAAATTGTAAGTCCTTAAATTGTAATTCAACACTTAAATTGTATTTTTATAACTTAAATTTCGGAAAATATTAAAATATGTAATATCAAATATATTTCTGAAATATAACATATGTTTCTGTATATAAATATCAAATATATTTCTGTAAAAGTTGTTTCTTTGCCAGTGCTGAATTAATGCAGGGAAAACAAATTATTGGAACTTTGTTACGGTATAAAAGCTGACTCTCTATCGTCCCCAAAGGTTAAACTGACTTCAGTTTTGATAAAGATTCGGTAGAGAACCCCATTCCCCCAAAAGTTACTTTTAACTGCAATTTTTGACGTAAATTCAGAATATTTCTCCGAGATAGGCGCCTGATCCCGCCCCCTTCATTTTTGTAGGCAGAATACGGATTAAATTAGTTTCCCTTTACTACCTTAAATGAAGTTTTCTATTTTGAGCGGTAATTTTCAATGCTTTAATGTATTAGATACGTCTCAATGAAAAGGTGGCAAATAGAGGAACCGCCCCTGGCGACAGAAACTATGCCATTGCAATACAGGTGGGGGGGGGGATACAGTACTTCAAATGGCGACTAAAGCTGCTATTTTGACGGCAAAGGCGACTATTTTGATGACTAAAGCGAGTATTTTGTAATCAGTTGTAAAATACAGCAACTATTTTAGTAAGTGTAACTAAAATTCGTAAAAAAGTTCGTTTTTTTTTCTCCTAGAAGAAAAAAAAGTTTAAAAAATTAAAAAATCAATTTTAAGTTTACCCTCTAGTTACCACGAAAAAAAAGGAAAAGTTTTACCGCATTTAATTTTTGAAAACAATTGTTTTAAAAAGTGGGAAAATGAAATGCAATAAAACATTCACAACCAGAAAAAATGTGAAGTTTATATTTTTGAATAAATTAAGTTTCGTAAAGTTTCGTCGCGGTCGTAAAAGACCGCAATGTTTGTAACGGTATCGTTTTTGTGAGTGCGATTTTTGTAAAGGATTAGTTTTTGCAATCGCAATTTCTATTTCTCAACCATTTCTTTTTTTTTAAACTGTTTTTTGGTTTTTAATTTCTTTTATTCGTACTATACATTCATTTTTTTTTTTAAACGAGAGCTAATTTTCTTTCGATCTGAAATATGAATGTGACGCTTCGAGCTCTTTTCATACAGTCAGTATTTTACTGTTGACTTTAATTAACAGTCAGACAGTGAGAAAAATATACTAGAATCTGTCAGTGCTGGTTTCTCTCTCTCTCTAGTGTTTATTCGAGTTGGGCTAAAATTTGCAAAATATTTTTTTTAATTTCCCTTTTTAAAGGTTGTTTGGAGAAAATTTACCCCACGTAGGTCTGTCCCACTTCTTGGCATTAAAATAATGCTATTTTTTTTAATAGGAGACTATTTTAGAAATTATTTTCTGTATCTGGTGACTATTTTGGAGACTATTACTCATATTAAAGGCAACAAAAGCAACTAATTTTAGTAGTGGAACTCAGTGATAGCACTGCCCCGCCCCTTTCAGAAAATTTTGAAATTTTACAATGGAAATGTTGGTTTTCAGTTGATTTTAGAGTGATTTTATTGTACTGTTTACTGGAATGATGTGTAAGGACTTTATATTGTTTTTGAGGAAGTATATCACAATAGATATATTTTTGACTTTATTAGTCATGGTTGTTTCAAAGAAAAAGGAAATTGTAATGTTATACCAATACATATCCGATTACAGAGTATAAAGTTATTATATAATACAGCGCTGAAAAATAATTAAAGGAATGTTTTTATTTGATTTATGTAATTATTTATCATCTTTCTTTTTTAAATGGAGAAATACTTCTTTTTAATTCATGCAGCACAATTTCTCTCGCACTGGCGATGTGTGGTGACCGGGTCACACAATAAGCTGCCTATTATTGTATTTTTGGGTTTGCTTTCAAGTAAATTAACTTCCATTTAGCTGTCGAAAAATATAAGTTGTTTTACAAAATTCTTGAGGAGAAATTTATATTTCATTTAAATTCTCTTTGAAAATGTAACCAAAATTGTTGGGGGTGCGGCGCACCCCCTGGCACCCCCGTAAATCCGCCTATGGTGACACTATTTTGGGCAGTTGAAAATAATGTGCAGCATTATTATAAGTTTTATTTTAAGTTTTCATAAAATACACAAGTAAAGGTCCAGACTCAGTAATTTTACATCTGGCCAGTTGCCGCTAGACCTGAAAAACTACCACTGTCGCCGAGTTTTAAAGTACAAAAAAAAGAGGGGAGGGGGACAGTTTTCACTACTTTCACAAAAATAAATAGAACTCTGCGCATTATGAAAATCAATTATTCAATACATATTTATTTAAATGTGCAAAATTTAGGTAAAAATAGGTTTTTTAATTTTTTTTTTCAAAAAATGAATAAATAAATAAATTTGTAAATTAGAAGTTGGCAGGAAACTACATTTTAGATGAATGTTTTAGTTTATAAGAAAGTTTCTAAAGCAAATACAATTGTGCAGATAATAATTCGAATTTTTTATGAAAATCATTTAAAAAGAAACATGATTTATTGTACATTTTATGTAATATTCAATATTTTGTATTGACGTAAACATCAAATTCTGTTTTTGGAAACTTAGGTAAGTAATAGTGTCATCTATTTCCATCTTGCGAATGACCAAACATGTCGTCTATGCGAAAAATGCATGATTCGAAATAGATTTTTGAATTTGTTACGTAAAAATAGAAATAAATTCAAAATCTTTAAAAACTACAATTTAGATGAAATAGTCAGTTTTTAGCACATTAGCCTCTAAAGCAATGAAGATAAGATAATATTCTAAAGATAAAATTTTGCAATTTTCCAAGATAATAACTAAGAATTACCTGAGAAAAATGACACATTTTGCATAATTTTCAACCCCCAGTTTGCATTGCAATAAACATCTCATTCCGTTCATGAAAACGTAGGCACTTGAAGTGTCTTGCTTACCAACAGCTTGGGAATGACCAAACATGGCGACTACACCGAAAGTTAAGATATGAATTTTTGAATTTGTAGCAAAAAAAAGTAATTTAAAAAAAAAAAACCATCTTTGTGAGATTACACTTTAGTTTAAGTGTTTAGCACTTTTGCATTCAAAGCAATGAGGATAAGGTGAAATTTTAAACAAAAAACTTTTCATTTCTCAAGAAAATTACTTTAAAAATATAAATAAATTTAAAATAAAAAAACGATTTACTGCACATTTTAAGTTATTTTCATTAATTTGCTGTTAAATAAATCATCCAATTCTGCTTCGTTTTTGAAAACTTAGGCACTTAATTATCCTACCTACTTCGATCTTGTGAATGACCAAATATGGCGACTATATTTCTAGCTGAAAGCATCCATCGCCATTCCAGTAAAAAAACGATCTCTAAACGATGTTTGCCAAGTTGTATTTCTTTCTTTTTTTTCTTTTATTTATTTATTTCTTTTTTTCTTTCCTTCTTTTTGTTCTTTTGTAAAAGTGTCTGCAGGCTGCTGAAAAATCTGCGATGCACGTCTCGCGTCTCGCAGTTTCTGCTACCGGGCTGTAGAGTCTAATACGCTTTAACCTATACCTATTTAGGGCTCGACCGATGGCATTTTTTGGCCGATGGGCCGATGCCGATTGTTGGCCGATTGTTCAAAGATGGCCGATGGCCGATTGTTTTCTTCCAAATGGCCGATTGCCGATGGCCGATGCCGTTGGCCGATGGCAAAAAAAAAAGGAAAAAAAAATCAAACAGAAATAAATTGATGAGATTATCAGGGATTTAAAGGATCATTGAGTCATTTCACTCTGCTTCCTTTGTACGAATTAGGAATCGTAATCACAAAAAAAAAAATCAGATTTCGACCTAAATTTCTATTTTACGATCACCCAATTTAAACTTTTTCGGCACATATGTACATGCATATGTACCTAAGAGCATATAGATGACCGAAATATCCATTTTGAACGCCTCCTCAGATAATTATCGCAAATTCTCTTGTGATGTTTTCATGCGCGTAAACTTGCGTCACTCAAAAACGTTATGAAATTAATAGTAGGTTGAAAACTCATACGTACGTAGTATGATCTAAAAGTTCGAGGACAAGTTGTATGAAACCTTACCCTGAATAGTTCACATTACCGAAGCACATCTATCTACAAAGTAGTCACCTTGGACGACTATGCACTTCTGCCAACGTTCGTATAGCTTTTAGAAGCACTCCTGGAAGACATTTTTCGCAACCTCCTGTAAGGCCTCTTGCGCTGCTGCTTTAAATTCATCCTGGAGAAGAAGGCGACTTTCATGTTGAGGATGCACGGTTCGATTGGTGAATACTCTGATATGACAAACAAATAACATAACGTTTCGTCGGACTTAGCTCCGTATGACTTTTACCTGTTCCTAGCAAAAAAAAAAAAAGCATTTGCATGGACACCTCTTTCTTCCGCCAGGGGAAAATAAAGCTGCATCATAAAAGGTAGCGAAAAATGGCTTCTAGGAGTGATTCCAAAGTTATATGGACACTGGCAGAAGTACATAGTCCTTCAAGGTGACCTTTTGAAGGTGGATGTGCTTCGGTAATGAGAACTATTCTGGGTAAGGTTTTATACAGCTTATCCCCGAACTTTTGGATCGTACTACATACAATCTGTATAGGGCTGCTTCTCCTTTTTTTGACTGCTGTATGATGAACAAGAAAGAACAACAGCCAAAAAAAGAAAAAAAAGAAAAAAAGAAAGAAAAAAAAAGGAAGAAAAACAAAGAGACTTTTAATAACCAATTGACTTGTTTTTGTTTTTAAAATTGAACATATAACTAAAATTTCAGTAATATTGTAATAATGTATGGATTTAGGTGCACTAAACACAGTTAAAAAACATTAAATTATGTTGTTTAATCATTAAAAAAAAAGAATAAAACTATGAAACCTTCAACAAATTATGCAATTAAAGTGGAAAGATTGCACGTAGACATTTTTTAATCATCAAATTAAACAAAAAAAGGTAACAGATAAATTACAATATTAAATCATAATAGGAATATTTTTGTACTTATTTAAATTTTATGAATAGAAAAGTTTGCATTTTTCATAAAAGCTATAAAGCTATAACAGTGACATAAATTTTGCTGAAAAAAGAAATAGCCATGAAAAGAGCGAGGTTCTTAAAACGCAGCTACAATAAACAAACTCAATATTTACACCAAGTTAATAACTGAATACATATACTACTTTATCTGATGTTTGCACACATAATATTGAACAATTTGATTGTTTAATCTTTTATATGAAGCTTTACAAACAAGTCCAAATTAAATTTTTCAATTTAACAATAATTTTCTGGAATTTAAAAGAATCACATGATAGAAAATCCTTGAAACTTTTCTATAAAAAACAAAAATATCTTATTCATTGATTTTATATAAATACATAAAAATAGTTACTTACAACAGAAAAAAAATCGATCGCTATTAATGATGCAAAAAATATCGTGCACTACGAAATATAGGTGAAACAAGTATGAGAAATACGCAAAATGACATTTCTTGATCAAAATAAATAATCGTTAAATATTTACGAAATGCTTGAAACGACGAGGGAGGGTTAGCGGGGAGAGGGTCACCCTCTGATTTTGGAGTAACTGACACTTCGGCCCCAACTTCGGCCTCATTTTTTTAGTACAGAACCGCGACCACCAACGCCTCGGAAGAGTTTCTGAATCTACTTCAGCACTTCCGAAGAAAAAATTCATAAGTCCCTTTGATTTCCGAATTATTTCACCATTCAAAACGTCTTGAATCAATTTCTTACATTAATGCTTTATATTCTTTCTAAACAATAGATAAAGTTTGAAAAAGAAAACCTTTAATTTTATGAATGGTGTTAGTTTTAAACAACTCAGAAGCACAACTAGAGTTTAATTTCAGAAATTGAAGGAGTGGGAAGAGAGCAGGCAAGTGTTTTCGGAAATTCAAAAAATAGTCATAAAAAATAGAGTTCAAAATAATCATAAACATGGAGCAGAAAAACCTTTTTAAACTTTCACCTGAGTTTGTTTGGACGTGCAGTGGCGGATTTAAAATGTAGCAAATGTTGCAATTGCGCGAGAGGCCCCATAACCATAGGGGCAACGTAGGAGTTGCAAAAATGCTTATAATAAATGTTTTACACTTCTGTGATAGAGAAATAGGGCCCCAAAATGTATTTCCACTGGCCTCAATTTTTTAACTCTGCCGAATCGATACAGAAAAGACTTCATTACTGTGATTCATATTTCAAATATTGAAAAATTAAAAATTACCGTCGGTTCAACGGGAATCTAACAAAATAACCCAAAAACCGGTTTTGCCATCTCATATTTGTTTCTATGGTCGGCAATATTTCACCAAAGGATCGTCAGTCAGACGCTATATTAGTTTTGCATTGAAGTAAGTAATTAATAGCCACAAAGAATGAGTAGGCTTTTCAGAACTCCTGATCGAAAACAAAAAGAGAAGTGCACAACTAGAACGTACGCACACCCCACATGCGAAAATTTAACCTTCAACAGCTTACCATTTTTGAGTTATGACTTATGAGAGATATATACGTACATCCAGCTGCAAGAAACAACACAATAATTAACTTGTTTGGTATTTGAATTAAAAACTCTTTTAGGAGTGACTAAAATAGAAATTCATTCTGAAATTTGAGTAAATTTTATATGAGAGCAATATTTCCTCTTACTTTGTATTAAAAAGTAAAACAGAAAGGTCCTTTTTTTTTTCAAAAACATCGGCCAATTCCATCGGCTTTTCAATGTATTTTAAGGCCGATGGGCCGATGTTTTTAGCAAGTTAGCATCGGCCGCCGATGCCGATGGCTAAATTGTTGAACCATTGGCGCCGATGAATCGGCCAGGCCGATGCATTGCTCGAGTCCTATACCTATTATATGTTTTTTCATTTGTATGCTTTTTTCATACAGTCCCTTCAAAAACGTATAAACGGTGCTTCACTGTATATAAGATACTATTAACTGAACAGTACTGTTATAGTGCAGCATTTTATTATTATTACATACTGTGCGTACCGTGTTGTTTTATTTAAGTCTTTCCCTCACATTGATCATTCATTTTGTGCATCCTAAAATATTTCATGTTGAGTATGTTTTATTTTTCAAATACAATAAAAGTTCAGTTCTTTGTGTAGGAAACTGTGATTTACAGTTGAGAGGAATGCTTTAAAGCAGTTTGAGGGATGTTTATAAGTGTCTAAAAGAATTAGTTATGTTTCTAAAAAATATGCATACATACATTTTTCCACATTGCGAAGTTTCGACTTACGCGAGAAGTCTTGGAACGCATCCCTCGTGTAAGTCGGGACTTGACTGTAGTTATCAACATTTTTAATTTTAATTTTGGGAGATTCAAGTTTTTCTTTGCCACTAGGTGACCCTGAAAGCAATTTCTATAAGTGCATGGTAAATTCAGATTGAAAGTGCATGGCAACTTAACTGTACCTAAACCTCACCTTTGTGACTAACTCTTGCCATTCAGAAATTATTGTGGTGACAGAGGACTTTAGCAGACCCTGTTAATTGTTGTTTTATTATATGTTTTTGATGATGGAATAAGTTTAAAATTATTTTTCAAATCTTATCTGGTTGATCATCATTTAATATGATTCTTGAAATAATCATAACAGTTACAGCAACTGTATAATTAATGACAAGAGTACATAATGTGAAATAATAAAAGCGCATGCAATGCGGTTTTATCTGTTATTAATTTTATGGCTCTGAACGTTTTGAATAATGCTGCCATTTGTAACTTATAGTGTGTACCAGCTCCCCCCCCCCTCCCCAAGCATTTAGCTCTATTCTGAAAATTTTGGATGGTTTAGATTTTTTTTTTTTTTTTATATGATAAAAATTTTGTTATTGATTGTCTCACATAAGATACTTGTTTGTACAATCTTATTTTTAAAATGCTTTTAAATAATTATAAGCATGGTAATTTTTTTTTATTAATGAGGAATTTCTTATTAATGCTAACTTTTTTTTTTTTTACAATAATGTAAAATATGGAATTATGCGAAAACCTTGATTTAAGCCTCAAAATATAACATTTGATGTTTTAAAATTGATAATTTCATTGGATTTGATTGGAAACAAGGTCATTATTGAATACTTACTTACAGTTAAAGGCCATCAAAAAAATCCAACAGAATGGTCCACTTAAGAAAAAAGATCCCAATTCTGTAAAAACTTCTCCCGAAGGGCAGAAAAAAGTGGAAAGTGTTCTTGATAATTCAGTTCACCCAGAGCTAGGTAAGTTACTTTGTTATATTGAGGTAGTTTTATTTTTTATAATTATTACTTAGATAGCTTCAATTTTTCAATTTACATTTGTTTTAGATGCAATGGATGCAGATGAAAAAATTCTTTCACAGCCTAGCAGATTAGGAATCAATTTAGATCAAGAAAGAATTAAGGAAATAATGAATAGGAAATCCAGTCACTCATATGAAGTAGAAACGGTTAGTGATTTCTTTCCCATAATAAAATTTAACTCAATACAATGTCAAAACTTTATGTTTTTATAGACTTGGTGTATTGTTTTCATCCAATTTAGTTTTCAGTGTTTTGTATACAGTACATCCTCGATATTTCGAATCTCTGGGGACGAGAAAAATTTTCGAGATAACGAGTTTTTGAAATATCAAGGTTTTAAAAAAATTTCACTAGTTTCTCTCACAATTGCACACACGTATGCTATATGCATTTATATATGTGCTATGGGACCACGATCAATAAAGTAGTCTTCAATATTTTACTAGATTTGAAATTTTATAACTGTCAAAAGTGCACAGGATGAGATTTTGAAATGAACAACAATTTCAACTTGGTTTTTTTCACCTAAAAATTTAAAAATTCTAATTTTATTTTCAATCATTCAGTAACCCCACATTCAAAAAGTTCTCAGCAGCCATTTTCCGTTTTTGCTTGAAAACTGACAGACGAAAAATTGACCCCCTTTTCTCAAAGTGGACGACATGTTCGAGAGAAATGCACAAAAATTTTAAACTCTGGGGAAAAAACAGCACACTTGCCTCATACCAACACCAACACTCCCCTATTATCTTGCCCCAATCCCCTATTCACAAAATTTTCTAGAAAAGGGATGAAAAACGTTTAGCAATTGTCCCTGGAACTGGCTTTACAACAAAAATTGCCAAAGAAAAACAACTATTGAAGCTTGCTTCTGTGCAAAAATTTTGACACATCAAGGGTTTCAAAAAATAAATTTTGAGATAACTATGGGAGACACATAGGGGTTTTTATAGAAAATGCTGGGGAATTTTTTTTTTTTTTTTTTTCTAGACATCAAGAGTTTTGAGATAAGGAGGTTCGAGATATCAAGGTTTGACTGTATTTGTTGTATTTTAGCAAAAATTCTACTGACAAAAATAAGTAAGAACTCAAAAATATTCAAAAAAAATTGTTTCCCATTTAACTTTAAAAATAAATGCAGGCATGTAGTTAATAAAATTACGGGTTCAATTAGTTGGCTCTCTGTTTAACCTTGCTTTACTCACAAAACAAATTCTATTGAAAAACAATTTTTTGCCATCCTGGGCCATCTACCATACTATCCATTAAAAGCATAATAAAATGAAGTCTGTTTAACGTCTGTTTTCTAAAGATAAAAGTGCCTTGTAGGAAAATACAGCAAGGTCAACTGTTTTGCAAAGACAAATATTTCATAAAGATTTAAAAAAGAAAAATCAAACAACCCATGGGTTTTAAGAATATCACTAAGAATTCTTGTGAATACCAGAATACCAGGAAAGTGTGGATAACATTAGGAAATTTCATAGAATGAGTAAAAGAAGCCTGTTGCAAAACTATGAAAACAAAAGACCAATACTTTTATTAATCACTGCCCCACATAGGGTGCGTCTTATAATGCACTTTTTGAAAAGTTTTGAATTTCTTATGGGGCACCCTTTTAATTGCTTCCTTTTGATGAAAAAACACTCACTTAAAAGTTTCATAGAATTAGAACAAAATTTAGAGGTTGCTACCAGCGATTAAAATTCCCTATTTACCCTATTTTTTCACGTTCATTGTGAAAAAATAGGGTAAAAATATATTCCCAATTTTCTATTGCAATATTTGACATCAACATGAATTTGGGTTGGTTGGGGTAGAAACATAACCAAAATACTTATTTCCTAAGCATACAAAAAAAATAACAAGCATTTCATGGTTGCTTTGCTGTGTAATAATGTCAAACAAAAATCATGCAAAAGTTCCACTACACCATTCATATCATTGGTATACAATTTCAGTCTTTTACATTCACCAATATTGTAATTTTTTCCCCTTTGTATCTAGTAATGTGAAATATACAAGCCTTTTTCTGATTGCTACTCATCATCCAAACTATTTGATAATATCTCTTCAAAAAAAAAAAAAAAAAAAACTTGATGAAAAAACCTTAATGGTGAAAAATCTGAATGTTAGTAATGAAATCCTCTATTTTTTTTTTTTTTCCTTTGGCTTTAGTTCTACAACATCTGCTGTTCAGTGTTTCACTGGAGGAGTTGTTCTTTTAGGTTTCTTTAAGAAAGAGACCAATTTGGAGTTTGATCTCTTCATAAATGACACGTAGATGTCAAATAAAATTACTTGAAGCAACAGTTTCCTTCTTGTAAGTGAAAATGCTTTTCAACAACAAAAGATCAAATCTAGACAAACTTTATTGCAAATTCTTGTTCTCCAGAATCAGTCAAAGTATCAGTTACAACAGAGGCTAGAAAAAAATAAAAAACTTTCACTACAGTAGATTCAGATTCTTCATGATTTTATTTCTTTCAAAATTTCTTCTTTTCACGCAAGTTCTGTTGCCTTTTTAAATAGAACTTTATTTCTTACCGATTACGCCTTGTCCTCCTAGTTTTCTGTCAGTTAGAAGTAATTTCTAGCCTGGAAGTGAAATCTTGCGCAAAGTATCATCAGCAAGAGCAAGGTCAAGCAAATAATCTAATGATGGATTCCAATAGTTTTGTTTTTCATTCTTGAAATAGAACTCTTTTAATATTCGTTTTGAGTTCTTAGCTGACAACTTGTGTTTCTTTGAGTTGCTAACCAACAGTTAGTTAAGAGGTTGAGAGTTGATTGTAGCTACAGTTAATTAACATAATTTAATACAATATGAAATAATTTCAGTCAGTAACAATCTAATTTATTACTAATTAAAATTAATGACAAAAAGATAACATAAATAAATATTATAATAATAGATGCAGAAAAAAAAAATCAAATTTTGCAGCAATGGTAGCAACCTCTAAATTTTATTCAATTTTTATTTTTATGATATGTGAATTTTTTTTTCATCCAAAGGAACAAAATTAGAGGGTGCCTCATAGAAAAATAACATCTTCAAAAATAAGACGCATCCTACCCCGCACATCCTCCAATTAACCTTGAACTTACAAATTTAACTTCCTTTTTAACCAATTCAATACCCTAGCAAATTTCAGACATTAGTCACTTGCAGTGTGAAAGTTTCTTACATAGAATTTTTAAGTTGGAAACTTTGAAACAATTTTCTTATAAGAAAGATTTTAAAAATGTATGACTTTAGGAGGCATGCATACGATGTAAAATTTCTAAAAGTACAGTTAGAAACTTTTCGTGTGCATGTGACTGGAATTTTTAACAAGTTGGTTAAATTAGAAAAAACAGTTGCGTGAATTTTAACACAAAAGCCATTGAGCCTGAAAACAGGAAAAGTCTGACTGACAGTTGAGGATTTTGTTCCATAATTGTTTATGAACATATCGCACACATAAGCACCGTTCACACGGACCTTTTCCACCGCAGAAAAAACCTGCTTTAAACCGCATTCCAGTTATATCCCTGGTAAATGTGGATGTTTTTTCCTCCTGCTTTCAACTGGGGTAAATGTGGGGGTTTTACCCAGAATGCACTTCACAAAACGAGTTTCTTTATTAGTTGGGTATAGCCACTAAAGATGCTGGGTAAAACCGCTTTCTCGGAAACAGGGTACAAGCTTTTTTCGCATGTGACCGGTGAATTTTCCAACTAGTTTTTATAGAGCTAGAGCGGGGAAATGCAAGGTACAAAAGTCTCTTGCGAACACGGCTATAGAATGAAAGGGGCTTATCTCAAAATAGCTATTATATAAGTTGTGCCTGTGTCACACTTCATCCTCCCTCCATGGTAGGCAGCATATTAAGAGCATCAACTAATATCTAGCAGCTACTGTTATTACCAGAATAACAAAAGGTCAGCTTCATGTGTAAAGCTTAATAAAGATGCTTCCAAAAAATGCAATTTTTGAGTTGTGCACCTTCATTCTACCTGTGCTATATATTAGCAGCAAAGTCTTTAAAGATATATGCATGAAAGAAAAATTCTAAGCAAACTAATGAATTTTTTAGACAGTTCTTAGCATGAAAAAAAGAATGTTGAGTTCTTCCAAAAATCTTAAACAAGTAGTTTTATTTTAATTTGTATGGAATGAATGCACAAATTAATTTTAGGATGGGATGAATAAAAATTAAACTCATCACCAAACAGATTAATGGCTTTGCATTACAATTTCAACCATTACTCCCATGAACAGCTTTGTCTTGACTATAATTGCATCATATGTATTTTTTAGGAAGAAATTGAAAGAGAAGAGCAATACTTTAATCGTCTAGAAAAGAAAGAGCAAATGGAAGATAAAATGGCATCAACCATGGAAATAGTTTGTGATGTTGTTTCTTGCAAACAAGTAAGCATGTCTTTTAATGCATTACATACAGACTTCTATCAGTTTTGTTTTAACTGATAAGTGTGAACTCAATATGCAATAAGACTTTCTATCTTTAAAATATTGAGTAAAACTTTAACTGATAAGCAAGGGTGCCCATATGCAAAATTTTAAGGGGAGCTCAAAAATTTTCCTTATGGTTTAGCAGAATATTTTCCCCATGGAAACCGATTTCACTACAGATTAGCGATATTGAAATTTGACATTTTTAATAACTTATTCATTAATGACTGGAAAAGTAATTTTTATACATTTTTGCAAAGAAAAAAGCACTAAAAGCAAGGAAGTTCTCATTTCTAAGGGGGGCTTGAGCCCCCTCTTGCCCCCCCCCCTATATGGGCGCCCTTGCTGATAAGTGCAGGGTTGCCAACTGCTTCGCATTTTGCGGAGTTGCTCCACAAAAATGGCGAAACTCCGGGACTCTGCAAAAAAAGCTGTTTTTGTTCCGCATTTCTCGGCCGAATGCTCTCAAGCTTATATTTTGCTATTATTGTGTCAATATGGGAAATTAAACATGCTTATACTTAAAGATTGTAATATTGTTTAGCTGTTTTATTAATTTTAAAAATAATTATTTTTATATTAATACTTAAAATGATTATCAAAGCTCTAAGCAATTTTACTTTAGTGGTTTTAATTATTTTTATTGATTTTTTATACAAAATACCGAACTGCTTCGCAAATTTTCAAATTGCTCCTCAAAATCACCACAGATGCTCCTCAAATTGTTCCTCCAAGGTTGGCAACCTTGTAAATGTGAATTCAATATGCAATAAGACTTTCTTTCTTTAAAATATTGAGTGAAACTTGTCTTCTGCAGTCTTTTAGTGTATATGGCTTTCACGATTCTATTTTCAAAAAGTGAATTTCTTTTTTCTATTTGGTTTTTTATTGCATACATGAGCCCACCTAAATTAATCTAACCTCAGTGCACATAATTGTGTCCTTTGAATTACAACCAATTCCAAACTCTGTTGAAATTATCAAATGTTGAACCAATGAAATAAACAACTTGGTTTCCCTCATTAAGAGTGCTTAAATAATATCCTTGCCTTGCCTGCAGCTAAATTTCCTTGATTTATTCTGCTTGTTTCTGGAAAAACAGTCGAAACGTTGTACTGAATTGTGAGCAGTAAAGTGAGAGAACTTAAATAAAATTACAAATAACAATGACGAAAAAAAGGTTATAAACTCAGCCACTCTTTTTAAAAATATTTTATCATATTTTTATTTAATTTTATTTAGGTTGTCTCATTTTATTTCTCCTTATTCTGCGTGTTTTCAATTTAAAAATGTCAAAAGCTTGAAAATAATAACTTGAAATGTGTTTCAATGCTTTAATTAAGATTATCACATAACAACTATTGTTTTACTAGTTGTCCTTAAGTCCTGATTAGTTGTGTGCAAATTCATCATTAGATTCAATTTAAAACACGTTTTTCAGCTTTTTGTAAGAATTATAATTATATTAATTCAACAGTTTATAAAAGTAAAAAACAATAAATTTCAACTGCATGAAGAATTTGGACACAAATAGTGCAAAAATTTTGTTGATTCTCTTCAAGAATTTAGTTTGCATAATTCAATAACAATTGTAGTACTCAATTTCAACTAGTTGTTTCAAATGTGAAAATAAATAAGATTTTCTTCATATGTGCCACTCCAGCAACTGCAAAATAAACATAATTGTAAGACTATCAATAACTAAGTGTTTGACTATCTAATCTTTTTTTTTTTGGCTTTAAAAGAGAATTGGGTGTGAGAAACTAAAAAAAAAAAAATTTGGGTACCTAATTTTACACGGGTGCTAAAATTAGATCTTGCATATCCACTAATTCTAAAGTCACTTTCTGTAAAAATAAAATTTAAGCAAAGAAATTAAAGTTTTAAAATGGTCAAAGGACCTTAACTTTATGATCTAAATTTTTGGATATCTAGACTGTTATATATTCGCGCAAGTGATGCAGTTTTTACTACAGAAAGGGTACAGGGGAAAATCCTGTCAGTCCGTTTTTTCAAAGAAGCGAAATAATAATGCCATTTATTGGTTGCTGAAGAATACTTATCATCCTTTGCACAAAAACCCATTTGTCAGCTGAAATGTTTGTTTGGAAATAGGTGGTACTGGATACTCCATGAAATGGAAAAAAAATTGATATGCTTTTCTTGACTAATGGGGATTTTCCCTTGTACCCTCATATGTATCCAGTTGACACTCCACTTTACAAACTATTCACTAGTCTTGAAAAAACTTGCATTGGAAGAATAATCATTTATTCTTCAACATTAAGTCAAAGTAGCTCTTTCTTAATAATTCCCTCTCACTTCTCATCTTTCCCCACCATTGCTTTTATTCGTGTTAATTAAATAGTTTTAAAATGGTCAAAAGACCTGAAATTTTGGATATACGGGCTGATACACTTTTTTTTTTTTTTTATTTATTTATTTTTAGGGCAAAACAAAAATGAAATGCCTATTAGTATGGATAAAATACAATAATTTATCATTCAAAATATTATATATAAGCAAGCTAAAATTAATGACTGTTTAAAGGAGAAATAGTCTTAATTGCATGCACTTATATTGTGGAAGTTTACATTTGATTTATTCAACTCAAAAACTTATTACTACCGCTTACCATGGAAATATGCATAGCATATTCAGTACCTGGTTTTTAATGCTTCTCATTTTACAAACTCTTGTTTCCATAAAAAGTTTTCATGAGCCCAAAGAGTTCATTGAACAAGTCCAATGAAAAATTATTAATATTAAATATTAGCAAGTACACACAAATTACTGCATGTTGTACATGAATGAATTATTTGTGTTGTAGTATAATATTTTAGTAATATTTTGAGTTGCGACTAAACATTTTATGTACATTTTATTTTAAAAAGGGAAAGTCTAATATTTGCATCAAAACTTTTTCTTTCCAGTGTAAATATACTGCAGATCATGCTGTTGACAGATGTAAGACCGAAAATCATCCTTTAAAATGCCACAAAGCAATTAAGAGGTTTTTCCGTTGTAAAGATTGCTCTCGTCGCACATTCTGTTACACCAAGCTGCCTACAAAACCTTGCAGGTACATTGTGATTTTATCTGAATTTAAATTATTTGTACCTTTGGTGTTGCCATATAATCCATTCCTTTTTCGGTTCAGTTTTGAACATGAATGGGAACATCTAATATGAATAGTTAGTTCCACTTGTCCACTCTTTCCAGACTGCACTGAAATATTGTCAGCACCATATTAAACTAATAATGTGAAAATTGGCACTTTTCAAGAGAGCCAAGACAATTTTTTTTCCACCTGACGTGTTTAGTTATTTTCAATGTTTTAATTTTTATAGATAACTTTAAGTGTAAAACTGCCATTTGAAAGAGTTATAACATAACTAGTAGGTAGTCCCTTTTGAGTATTACAGCAAGCCATCGAATTTAAGAAACGTAATTTCTTACATTTGTTACTTTAGCATGGTGCTGACAATATCTTTGGCTCCTTTTAGTGTTCATTTCGTGGCCACCATGCTAAACTAACGAATGTGAAAATGGGCACTTTTCAAGAGAGCCAAAACAATTTTTTTTTCCACCTAACCTTGTTTAGTTGTTTTCAGTGTTTTAATTTTTATAGATAACTTGAAGTGTAAAACTATCGTTTGAAAGCTTTATAACCAGTAGGTAGCTGTTTTTGAGTACTACGCCAAGCCATCGAATTTGAAAAACGCAATTCGAGATTTTTCACATTCAATAGTTTAGCATGGTGCTGAGGATTTTACCACAGAACTATAGTTCCAGCAATGAGCTTGAAATAATTAATTTTTTCTTTCAGCCTTTTATGAAAAAGAGAGGTGTTATTGCTATAGTTGTACAATGATAACTCATAAGCCCATAATTTTCCCTTTTACTAAAACTCCTCAAAGACAGCCATCGTGTTACTAGAGCTTGAACAATTTTAGTATTGTGAACACATTCCTTCATTCAAACTATGTTCTGAAAAATGACGCATACAGATAAAAGAATTTTAAAATATTTGGGATTTTATTTTTCTTTTCTTTTTCAATTTTATGCTAATCTTTCTCATGGTGTTTTATTTCATCCAATAGATCTTGCAGTTCTACAAATTTTGAAAGGACGGGCATGCATCAAGTAAGATTCTTTAACCTATTTTATATTTGTAATTTTCTTCAATACATATTTAAAAATATTATATATAATATTTTTTGTCTTTGCAGCCTCGCTCAGGTCCTAAATTAGGCTCAGAAAATCTCAGTATTTGTGGCAATGACATGAAATATTTGAACAGCTTGCAAAGTGAAAAATCATTTCTTCATATTTAATATTATTCGATTGGCAGTTTTAATGTTTTTTTTTTCTTGTTAAATGTCATACAAAATTATTTATCATATAAAATCATTATAACACAAGTACTAAGCAACAATGAAGTAGAGATTTTTGAAAAAGTCTATTATATCACTTTGATATTTTTTATCTTACTCATCAGAGTTGACTGTCTGTGCACCTAAGTGAATATATATTTATTAATTGTACATATTGTATAAACTTATTTTTGTACTTAGTATTAAAATTTTACAAAATACTTACACGTATTCTTATGTGATACTTTAGTTCATGCTGTATACAAATTGCCTCAAACGTAGAGAGGTATGTTTCAATAATAGGGATTCTATTCAAGCACAAAATTACAGAACAAGTTGGATTTTTTTCAACTTGAGTTTTATCATTCTAATTTAGCCAAGCAAAAACATAGTACATCTTTTGTCCCAAATTAGTCGCTGCATTTGAATACTTTTTTTTTTACAAATTATTGAAACTAATGGTTTTATGAGTTTATTTGAACATCGTTTTTAGAGAAATCAGTTTCAAAAATCCATAGTTTGCAAACTCTTAAGTTGCATCCCATCATGTAAGGACTCTATCACCAATATACCAGGAAGATCAAATTTCTTTATCATGCATGCTTGCTATTGGGGAGGGCCATTAAAAAATGGGAGAAGGGATAATTAGAGAAGGTGCATTTCTGAAACTAATTTGGTACTGATTTAAGGAGGAAAAGCATGATAAGTAAATGTTGTTGATAGCACTGCACCCTGAAATCTCAAAAAAATAAATAAAATCATCAGTTTCACTATTTGATCTAAAAGTATTTTTATGCAACTATTTTGGGACAAAATTTTTGACCTAAATATAGCGACCAATATGAGAATATTTATAATTCTATAGCTGGATTCTGAGTATACCATGTTTAGTATTTACTATCAGAAAATAAATACAAATGTCAAAAATGCTCACAAACAAATTTTACACTTAGCATGAGTAAAAAAAGTATATTTAAAATAGATTGAATGAGAGACAACTTATGTAAAAATACTTTATTTCAACAAATATAGTATCTTTTTAAAAATAGGCTGCTCATTATAGTGTATATCATGATTTAAAATGGAGAAGGTATTTAAAAAATAAAGCAGCATAGAACCTTATGTTGCACTTAATATGACATTTATAAAAATTTCCAGTAATGAAAGCACATACAGTTTAATCTTTAATTCATTACAAACCTTCTCTGTATTAAGCAATAAAATTATAAAGTCAGGCATTTTAATGCGAAAAAATAGGGTTTTACAAACACTAGGTATTTGTTATTAAAGGCAGTTTCATTCAGCAGTTTGTACATTCAACAATAATAAACTTAAAAATATAAAGACTACCTAGGGTAATGTCGCCAGTAACAGACAGTTGTAAGTTTGGATTAAAATAATACGAATTTTAGACGGGTAAAACTGATGTGTTGCTGCTACCCATGAATACAGTGTAACCATCAAAGTGTTATCAGAGCAAAATTTATGAGCCAGTTGGTATTTACAAGGCAGTGGTGGAAGGTTATGAACAGCTACCACAATGTCTGCCAGTGTTTCATGTTCATTTGAATTTAATAAGATTTTAGAACTAAAAATAAAGAACTTTTGCACATTTTGAAGAGAAAAGGGGAATTCTGTTCATTACTCATCCTTTCCTTATCCTATCTGTTGCTGGGTATCATCAATATTTTCGGCGTCTTACTGGGGTCGGACATTTTTTCAAAACGGAGCAAATAAAAATAGAAATTATGAATTAAATTGAAAAGCCTGAAACACAGTCACGTTTTTATCATAATGATTGAATGTCATTAAAGAGAAAATTGAGAGAGAAAGAAGAAAAATTATTTTTCTGCTCCCCCCCCCCCCCCCCCCCCAAGTACTACATCACATGAAATCATTCAGCTGAGCAATATGAGCCTGAAGTATCTGACACTGAACTTTATTTCAAGAATCCAACCACTGTATTAAGTTGTAGTCAAGACCTTTAGAATATGATTACCATCAAGAAAAATGTGGCTGAGAATCTCCCGAAAAGATTTTCAGTAGGAATGATAACATGTACCTAGCATGAGAAAACATAATGCAAATACAGATTAAAAATAACTTTTTTTTTTTTTTCAAGTATTGAACCAATAGCTTAATGCTTCATTATTGGAAGGTTATCTTAAACTTATTGAGTTTAAAAAAAAAAATAAATGCAAGAGTTTTGATCCTACTGAGTTGAATTAGACATTGCACTAGCCGCCAATCCAAAATTCAGCACCCCTATCTCAGTAACTGCTACAACTCACTGGGCAAAGTACTGAATATAATCCACTAACGCAATAGAATACAGAAACATGCATTATCCAGTCTCCCTCTACAATGAACATCCCCATAATCTGAACACTTTTGATCGGTGCCATGAGTATTCGGAATAGAGTGAGTCCACTATACATTAAAAGTCTCAGAAAATTGAGTTAACCTGAGAGCAATGTCTTAAGCATGTCTGTTACTGGTGCTGTTCCCCTATGTACTTTCGAAAAATTTCCATACATCAAAGCACAAATTTAGTGAAAACTTTCTGAAACATTCTTTCTGGGAAAAGGCTTAGATTCTCTGAACCATAAGGTCCCAAGTTCTATTCTGATCCCAATATTAGCTGTAACTTCAAAAAAAAAAAAGCAAACATATAAAATGATTGCTTTGATGCATTTTAACTAACCTTTATCATGTTGCCTGATGCGAGTTTTTCTGGTTTTTTCATGTTGGATATGCAAATGCAAAACAACTACCCCAGAAGTCCTCAAGGGCGGTGCTTCACCCCAAAAAACTAAAGCAAATTTTAGCATGGTTGAGGCTTTTAAGCCATAAAACAAACCAACCAACAATGCTTTTATAGCGCAATCTAAATACAAGGAGAAATATTTAACATTAAACCGGAAAAAAAATTTGTGTAAAAAGGTTTGAAAAATTGCGCAGAATACTGTCTGGGCTTCAGTATCATTTTGTGCAACACCATTTTTCATGTAAAGCATTTTTGTGTTGAACATATACAAATAATTAATTTCAATCATTTTTTTTTTCTTTTCAATAAGCATTTTAACTATAGAAGATAAATAATGTGACTATTTTTTTTTAATGCTTACAAGGTTGCTAACACTTTTCACAAAAGCATATTGCTCTAATTCTTGAGTTCTACTTTGGAATAGTGTAATAATATACAACATTTTTAAAACAGAAAAGCAAAATGTATACAAATTTGATAAATGCATTTTTAAACCTCTTGACCGAGGAATTAACATTTGTTCATAATAGGGACTCTTTTCTTCATAATAGTAGTAGCAATCTGTATGATGGAATATTCCGTTATACCCAGCTAACAGGTTGATGAAATTCCAAACCATCAAAAATTCAGCTGCTAATGCAAGTAAGGGGAAGATCTTATCTAAGTTTACACTGCACTTTGTACTGTAAAAAGCAGCACCAAAATTAGATTCCAAATATTTTATCAATGAGATCTGCTGTCATTACCAGGCATATGCAAGTCGTTGAATCCTAGAAAGCAGCAGTTATTGCACAAGAATTTTGGTTTACGTGATGTCTTTTTAAGTTATCACATAAATTAGTTTTTGATCTTTAGATTCGTAGTAGAATTTCTTAACATTCAAATTTCAAAAGAATAATTCATAGAATTTCAAAACACATAAACTTAACACTCATTATACATCTACATTTTGAACAACATGTCTTAATAATATTTCAATCAGCTTAAAAGTTATTAAGTTTAAATTAATATCAAATGAATTATTTTTTTATTTTATAGACAATCCAAATAGAGTGTATTTGAGTTAACATTTTCAAACTATTTGGAGTATGAACTAATTAGACACAGAAATATGTCTAAATACCAAACTAGATACACAAAAAAATTTCAAAAAAAAAGAACTCTTCAGGAGCAATTTTTTTAAAAATATTTGAACAGCGTGAATTTTTTTAACCAGTTAAGCCTTTTAATTTTTACAAATTGTCTTTTTACATAAGAAATTTGACAGCCGAGATTGATTAGGCATATCAAACATATTTATCCTGAATAACATAATTGAGGCAGTGAGAAGCAAAAGGATGTAAACGGCAAAATTAAAAATTTGGAGATAAGCAGTACAAATAGGTGAACCTCTCATCTGTCTTGAGGCAAGAGAAAGTACTAGTAGCCATGGTAGGTGCTGCTATACAGCATGATTTAGAAGAAAAAAAATTAATGAAAGCCTACCTAGGATGTTATCTTTAAATGCGTTTTACTCAAAACTTGAAACTTGTCCACTTACATCCCTTTGCTTCTCACTGCCTCATATGAGATTGTTAAGTTTTTACAGTTTGGGAAAAATTGGGGCAAACCTTTTACTTTTTGGGGAAATTAAGCTTGGAAAATTTTCTGCGTCCCTGATTAGACATGCTGTTGACATAGCAGACTTGCCAACTTTTCAAAACTGGCATCAGTAAAACTTTTCGCGAGCATTTAATAGAACCCAGACAAATTAATTGATGTAATATAACATTAGATTATGCATGCGCAATACTAATATCTGAATATGATTATATTTATTATATTATTTCATATTATATTGATTATGTAATTGCAAATTTTGAAATAAAGCTAATAACTGCAATTCAAACGTTAAATTCAATTTTAGGTTATAGAAAATATACAAAATCCAATTAAATGTAAAAATGAATATTCATATAATTTTTCCAATAGCAATCTTTTAGAAGTATATAACAATAACTTAAATAGTTTCACCTCCTAGAAATATATTTATTTTTTCAACCTCTCAAAAGTCAAAGTTGGGAGTAAAAACTTATTACAAGCTCAAGCCCAATCAGCAAATATTGAAATTACACATCAATTTACTATATTTAGCAAACTTTTAAAAAACAAATGCTGGTGTTACATGATACTTCAAATTTAAAAAAAAATTATTTACAAAGTATACTACTATTTGCAATTTACAAGATAAATAGATGCATTAATATTTAAAAAACATTTTCAAAATCAGCAACTTCAGCATGTACAGAAAATTGCAGCTGAATTTAATAGACTTTTTTTGAATTCATTAAACTCTCTTTTCTGCCAGTTCTACATTTTTCAAATGGACACCTCTAGTCACATGGCGATCTACATCATTTCGACCGCCATAAGAAATCATAAAGTCATTTCCACAAATCTTGCAATGTACATATTTCTCCCCCCCCCCCCCCTTTCTTTTCGACTTTTTATGCAGGGAAATTCAGCGGCATATTATGACTCTTTGTCCATTTGAAAATAACTTTTCTTAACTTAACCCTTTTTAACAACGGAATTCAAAACAAACACACGTTGTGTTTCAGAACTCATTCTCCACCACCTTGTTCTTTACCCACGGATCAAAAACAGTCATAGAGTCGACCAATGAGCTTACAGAAATAAAGCTCGGAGTGGCTAGGGTTGCCAGATTTTTCCACAGAGCAACGGCAATGAAACAAAACAGCTTCCTTCTGCCTCCAGCTGGGGGGGAAAAATTACCTATTGGGTGATTTCGACGCAATCTGGCAACAGAGCAGCTGCATAAATGCTCTGAAGCAAAGACGAGCAAAATGGCCAGTTGTGTTTAGGAGGTAGCTTGGGGGAACAAAACCTTTATTTGGCTACTTTTCAAGTGAATCTGAAATATATTTTCTTTTTCAAGGATTTTTTTGAACAAACAGTTGTAATTTGATTGAAAACACTGTTCCAAAGGGAATCGTAGCTAAAAACCATGAAAATTGAGGGTCTATCCGTAAGACCATAAAGTTTAAGTGACATCCGTAAATTTTACGGATGATCCGTAAAAGTTGGCAAGTCTGCATAAGTATACAACAGTAGTAAATATCATAGAGTACAATTCATATTCAGAGCAACAGCATCGCTCCCATCATCACTTATAGTGACATAGAATTTAAAAGTTGGTTTCATCAAGCGACAAGTTTTGTCAATATCATTACATAATGATAAATTCAAAGAAAAGCAAACTTCTGAGTGTCCAGTAATAAAATTTTCTTCACAATATTTTAAAATAATTGGAGCTCTTGTTTTACTTATAATTTCCTTACTTCTCATAATTAGTTTTAAACCATCACCTGAAAAATAAACAATGCTTAGATCATAACATTTATTTAACAGAATTTCCTACATACTATAACCATATACAGTCAAATCTTGATAACTTGAATATTTCTTTATCTCGAAGTTTTCATCGGGTTTCTAACTCTTGGGACTTAGAGTTATCGAGAGTTGACCGTATTTTAAAACATAAGAAGCATTTTAAACAAAACTTTGGAATTCAAATTTTGATTTTTCATAAAATGCTTATACAGTAGACTCTCAAAAACCCAATCTAATGTAGCCAATGACCAAATCATAAACAACATCAATTTTGTTGAAACGCCAAGCCCCAAAGGCATAAAATAAAATTAATTAAATAAATAAAATAAATCATTCATTGTAATGTGAAATAATTGCATGGGTTTCATCTATTTTTTATTTGAAAAAAATTATTCCTCATTAACAGTCCGGATCTTTGTGATCTGAATTTGTGGAAGTCTACTGTACAATCTAAGATGTAAAACATTATAATGTGTAAGTGTCCTATTATTATAATTTGTTAACTAAAAATTGTGAAGAAAAGTGCTTGAAAAGGCCTTTACGTGAAAAAGGACAGAAACATGCTTTACATAGTCAATGATAGTAGATAATATATAAGGAGTTAAAAATCCAGAGATATAAACCAAAAGTTCAAAAAACATGGGAAAAAATGCTCCAAATTATCTAAATTAATGCACTTTTGTGCATGCTATTCATGGCACAACAGAAATGATTTTCAATTTAGTTACTATCAAAAAAAATTTTAGTAGCCAAAGAATTTTCTGTTAGTTTCCTCTTATATCTTAATTCCTTTATTAGCCAATGCAGCTTAACGAGCTCTGTGCTAACTTAGTTTGCTTACAATAGAACACAAACACTTTACAACTCCTGATGTATTGAAATAATTAAATACAGTAGAACTCCAATTATCTGGATCAATTCGAACCGAACCCTTTTCAGAAAATTAAAAACTCAAGTAGCCAGATTCTTTCTGAAAAAGTATTTTAATTGAACATGTACCATACTTTGAATGAAAGTCATTGCTTGCTGAATAACTCAGGCAGGCCGGAATCTGTGTTCCCACCAACCCTACAATGGGGGGGGGGGGGGAGGTATGTCCTTAAGGGGCACAAGAAATTGAAAAAAAAAAACTTGCACTAAGACTTATTAACGTTGCATATATACACTGCAGGCCTGTGCGGAGGGGGACCAACAGATTGTTTTGCAGGGGGGTCCAAAATTAATAACTCCGGGCTTGAACTCAGGCAAAGAATAAACTCTTTGACTAGCTTTGCGAAGGGAATAGCGCATAGGCATAATCATTATTTTGCAAATCACAATACATTTCCGTCTTAATTTGTTTTTCCCACATTCTGAAAGTGACTCGAATAGCAGGATTTTAGATGATTGGAATTTTACTCTATGCTAAAAGTAGAATTGATATTTTGGGAAAGCCACTTTTAATACAAAATCGGTGCCAAAAGAAGAAACCATGCAAAATAATTTAAATCTTCAGCTCATGAACATTTGGACATATTAAGAATTTTATATTTAAGAGTAGGCAATACATAAAATATATTAATTTTTTGATTTTCTATATGTTAACCAACTAGCAAAAATACCCCAGCGTTGCCTGGGTCAGTAATAATTGTGAGAAACAATCGCTACTTTCTTTTGTTTTCTGTTTTAACTGGAAGAACTCAAAATACACCGCTTTACGTCATTAAAAATTGAGCTTCATTCTTACCCATAAAAAAAAGCAATAAGTATAAAGAACGAAAGAGTATTCATTTAGAAACGAAAGCGCAAACTGAAGCATATAAAAATTTGAAGAATTTCCAAAATATATCTAACAAAAACAAAGATCACTAAAAAAAAACTGTGCGCTTTATTTACTCAAATAGTACACACAAAAAAAAAAGAAAAAATGCTCTCTACTATGTTTACCTAAGTGTGCAAAAAGTGAGTTTCCAAATGTTTAAATGACTTTAGACTCATGTTTGTCCCGGAGAATCCTGGATTCAAAATTTACATTATGTTTACTTTTAATGTTGCTGTTGTTAGGCAAAGAATTTTCGTAACAATGGGTTTAATCTTTAATCATTTGATGTGGAAATTACATGACATTCAGTTTTCGATCACGCCGTTTTTAAACTAAGATTCTTAGCAATAAATTATAGCCTAAGTTGTTCCCTGATAATGTAGCTATTAATGGTGAAAAAATGGTTAAAATCCGTCCAGTAGTTTTGAAGTTTACCCCGGACATCCGGACAGAAGTAGCCCTTTATGTATAAAGATAAGGATGCAACTCCTAAGAAAGCAATAAATATCATGCTTGCTCCAGAGAGGCCTTGATTCAAAATTTACATTATGATTACTTTTAATGTTCCTGTTGTTAGGCAACGGATTTTCGAAACAATGGGTTTAATCTTTAATCATTTGATGTGGAAATTACATGACAGTTACTGTTTTCGAACACGACTAGTGATGTAAAATACCCGGGTATATATTTTCAGGGGTAAATACCCAGGGTATATACCCGGGTAAATACCCAAAATGGGTAAATACCCGGGTATTTATTTCAAAAATTTATATTCAATTAAAATACTTTTCTGTATGTATTCCATTATGTATATATACAACCAACTATATACAAAACAATAAATTTTTGCCCAAAAATTGTATTTTGATCACATATTCAAAGAATTATTGTGTGAAACAGCTTAGCAATCTAATATGATATTCACATTAAATGTGTTGGATATGCCTAATCAATGTTGATAGCCAAATTTCAGGTATAAAAAAACCATTCTACAAAAAGTAAAAAGCTTAACTGGTTACAAAAAAAAGCAAACATCAATTTAAGGTCCTAGACTTTTATAACCCAGTAATATATCCCTGCATGACATCAAAATGTAACGAAATGTTGCTCAATTTATTATTACTATTTATTTACCTATATCTTATACAGAAATTTCCTCCACACTTAGTTCAATTGTTCAGGTGTATTCTGTATCACACACACATAATATACATAAACATTTAAAATTTTTAATCTTTCATTTTAGGGTTTATGTTTAAAAAAGAAAATAGTCACCTTTTAATACTTCCTAAAAATTTTTTTCAAAATGCGAAATTACTAGGGGATTTACCCTGCCTTCGGATAAATACCCAAAAAAATATTTACCTTCCCACCCTACAGGGGAGCAAATGCAAATGAGCAAGGCAACAGAATAGAATATTTTGCTTTTTTTTTTTTGCTTATTAATGTGAAAACTGTTTCTATATTTTCCATGTCATCACTTAAATATCAGTAAAATAAATAACACCATAGTCTTAATAACTTCTCAGTTTATTCTTCCAAACATCCCTCATGCTTCTTTTTTTTTTTTTCATTTTGGATATGACTAACCTAGATTGTGATTTTGAAATCCTGAAATTCATAATGAATTGCTTATACTTCTCCAATTATGACATTGAGAAGAAAGATTCTTTGGTTCACGATATGTTTCTTTCATGATTTCATCAAGTCTTTCAATAAAAAATATTATAAACTGTGTAATATATATGTATATATCATTTTTACCAATTATTTCATATTTAGATTTAAAAAAAAAAAATCCCATTCACTTTTTTGCATTTTTTGTAAAATACCCAGTTTTTGGATATTTACTCAGGCCTTGGGTAAATAAACGGGTAAATACCCAAAAAATATTTACCTACCCGCTGGGTATTTACCCGATCCACATCACTAAACACGACGTTCTTAAACTAAGTATTTTAGCAATGAATTATAGCCTAAGTTGTTCCCCGATATGGTGAAAAAATGGTTAAAATCCCTCAAGTAGTTTTGAAGTTTACCCTGGACATCCGGACAGAAGTAGCCCTTTATGTATAAAGATGAGGATGCAATTCCTAAGAAAGCAATATCATGCTTGCTCCAGAGAGGCCTTGATTCAAAATTTACTTTATGATTACTTTTAATAGTGCTGTTGTTAGGAAACGAATTTTCGAAACAATGGGTTTAATCTTTAATCATTTGATGTGGAAATTACATGACATTTACTGTTTTCGAACATGACGTTCTTAAACTAAGTTTTTTAGCAATAAATCATAGCCTAAGTTGTTCCCCCATTATGTAGCTATCTATGGTGAAAAAATGGTTAAAATCCCTCAAGTAGTTTTGAAGTTTACTCCGGACATCCGGACAGAGATTAGCCCTTTATGTATAAAGGTGAGGATGCAATTCCTAAGAAAGCAATGTCATGCTTGCTCCAGAGAGGCCTTGATTCAAAATTTACATTATGATTACTTTTAATATTGCTGTTGTTAGGCAACGAATTTTCGAAACAATGGGTTTAATCTTTAATCATTTGAAGTGAAAATTACATGACATTTACTTTTTTCGAACACGACGTTCTTAGACTAAGTTTTTTAGCAATAAATTATAGCCTAAGTTGTTCTCCGATTATGTAGCTATCTATGGTGAAAAAATGGTTAAAATCCGTCCAGTAGTTTTGAAGTTTATCCCGGACATCCGGACAGAGATTAGCCCTTTATGTATAAAGACGAGGATGCCATTCCTAAGAAAGCAATGTCATGCTTGCTCCAGAGAGGCCTTGATTCAAAATTTACATTATGATTACTTTTAATATTGCTGTTGTTAGGCAACGAATTTTCGAAACAATGGGTTTAATCTTTAATCATTTGATGTGGAAATTACATGACATTTACTGTTTTCGAACACGACGTTCTTAAACTAAGTTTTTTAGCAATAAATTATAGCCTAAGTTGTTCCTCGATTATGTAGCTATCTATGGTGAAAAAATGGTTTAAATCCCTCAAGTAGTTTTGAAGTTTACCCTGGACATCCGGACAGAGATTAGCCCTTTATGTATAAAGATTACACTATGTCTTTTAAATAAACAAAAAATAGACAATATTAAAACGTGAAAAATAAATTTCCTCATTAATTAGTTTTAAAATTAAGTAATCTGATTTATTTTAGCATATTTTCTTTTACCACTCCTCCCCTTCATTTTTCTTAATATACATATTAGGTTGCATTTTTAAAAAATTGACACTTCTAAAAACAGCTTTGTCAATACAAAAATGTTTCCTTAAATGAGTGCCTCACAGTGGTTTAAAAAAATCAAATATATGTTGAAACATATCACAACATTATGTTGAAATTTTAATTTTCAACATAATATTAACGTGTTGAATATTAAAATTTCAATATAAAATATATAAATAAAAATTATAATGGGAATAAAACTGATCTTAAAGTTTTAACACAAAAGAAAGTTTTAAAATATTACCTTTGAAGTATACTTCCCATGGTTGAGGAGCTTCTTCACTCAGTGTGAGGTTTTTGTCACACAACAAATGAAAAAAGCACTGAAGTTCTCCTTTTGAAGTTAAGTGAATATTACATTTGGGATGCACGGCATCAATTTCATTTTCAGGAAGAAATTCAATATTACTTATAGTCAGTTGCTTAATCTTTTTAACTTGCATAGACGAAATAATGGGGAACTAGAATGATTTAAAATAGTTTCATTACTTAGTAGAACACACACATACACACATATATCATGAAATATTATAACTAAAATACAAGCAAAATGTGTCTAAAGATAATTTCAAGTCAAATTTTTCTAGTCAAATAATTTAATCTTTTAGAAAGCATGCCTAAAAACCTAGAAAAATTATCAAGTTGTTATTTCTACGCACTAATATAGAACAAACAATGTTTATATAATCTTCTTTAATCACTCATGAAATTTACAAATACTATTGCTAATAACAATGTTAATGATTAATTATCATTTAAAAACATCCTATCAAGCTATTTATTAAATACTATAAACATATTGATTACACATTTTCTTTTAACAACTTAATACTTTCAAGATAGACTGATTATAAAACAAAAGTCATGGAAACATTCGAGCACTTAAAAAAATTGTCAGTGATATTTTTTATTTTTTTAAAAATTTCACCTTCAATTACCAAAAAGAGGATTAAGTTTGTTCAATAATAATTAAATCTTTGTCCAAAAAGAATGTTAAATTTAAAAGCTAGATTAATTTTTACATCATTTGACAAAAAAAAGCATATTCATACTCTAAAAATAAGCAAGTCAAATATTAGTCACTGCTACTCATGTCCAAACTTATTCTTTTAAAATCATTCCCTTGAATCAATAACCTTATACCACTTTGACACACACTACATACCAAGAATCAGTGGCATCACTACGCGCAGGGGGGGGGAGCAGTGCAAGTTTATGAAAAATATTCAGCTGAAATACGTTTTTAAGACAAAATTTTAACATTCTCCTCCGGACTCCATCACCAGCACATCATAGAGTGAATATTATACTCAGGATTAGGTTCATATTGTCAAAACTTAGAGCTAGTAGAGAATACCTCTTAAACCAAAAAACTGAAAACCATTATTTTCCCCCTGTGTTTGAGATAAGTTAGATACATCAATTTCATAAACCCCCTTACTTTTTAGATTTCGCAATGGCTCTGTACATATGCGTCTACAGGCAAGTTATATGAAAAGCTTTCATAGTGTTACAAATTCTGTAAATAGTAATTATTTTTATGATTAATATGTTGTAATCTGCTTAAATTCGGTGTTTATTCCATTGTTCTTCACCTAGAATTATTGTAGTAACTTAACCTGTAAATAAATCTCCTGTGTTTTCTCAAGAACTGTGTCGTCATTTCAAGAAAATTTGAAGTTGTATCACGAACTCTTAACAATTGGCGCCCAACGTGGGGCTTCTTCAGAACTTTCTTGGAGTAAGTGTGACCTTGGACATTTTTTTTTCGTAAAGCCTGTTTGAATTTGGACTTTATTTCTATGGTGATTACTCTCGCAATGGATGATCAATTAAAACAACTTCTTCATGCAATCAACTCTTTAAAGAGTGATATGGCGGCTAATCAAGACCAATTACATTTTGATTTGACTGCAAGTTTTACGGTAAATCAAGAACAACTGAAAAATAAATTGGCGGATTGGCCAAAATCGCTTGGCGAATTTGGCGATGAATTATGGAGTTTTTTACATTTGAAAACTACTGCAAATGTAATTTTGATGTAATTTGTTTTTCTTTAATTAACGGATTTTCTTTAAATTTTTAGCACTGGCATCGCTGTGCCGGCACTGCTAGTAATAACATAAATGTAGTGGTTTCTGAAAATTGTATGAAATTTATGTTTTTATGAAACATTTTTTTTTTTTTTCGTTTGTAGGGGGCTGACGCCAGAAATTACCGCCCCGGGTGTCACTGGATAATTAACTGGGCAAACCGATTGGCCGCTAAAAGTAGCTAGTTGTACAAGTAACTAACATAAAAATACAAAACCCATTTTAACTTGATTCGTTATCTTCTCTTTTATACAGTACTTAGTTTTCAATATTCCTACCTGCTTTGCTAGCACACATTACAATACTAACATCTTGTATATGATGTATTTTTCAAATAACTTATTTTAATCCAAGCAAATCTAAACCACTTTTCAAGTAACTGTTCCATGTTGCATCAATAGTGTAACAATTTTAAAATAAATTTAAAGATTGAAAACTTACCTCATTTATAATATTCAAGTCAACATCAAGCAATTTCAAGCAGTGGTTATTGGTGTCGGCAACAATAACTTTTCCATCTTTGGTAGTGCATATTCCACTTGGTTCACTAAATAATGGTTGACCATTTTCATTAACTTTGTTATTGTTGCTAACTGCAATTTCAGTCAAAGTGCTGCATGTTCGACTTTCAAGTTCAACCTGTTTAACCTACAATTTGTATGAAAAAAATATTTAAACAAAAAGAATATGTACAGATAAAATTATGATTCAATCATTTGATTGACCAAAAAGAATCAAACACACATAACTGCCTAGATGATATATATTTAATCATTGTTACACATAATATCTCATTTCTTCATTTGTTACACAACAAAATGGCATATCAATGGCTTTTGATTTTTTAAAAATTAAAGAGGATCAATTCACGTTTTATTTTAAGTCCACATTTGGGGGGGAGCGGAGATTTTTTTGTGAACCTTTTTATTTTTGCGATAAAAAGAAATATTTTTTGGTGTTTTATTTACTTTTTGCGAAATAAAATCCTGTCATATCGTATCAAATCATGTTTAGTTATTGAAAATCTATTCCTAAATTCCTTCAACCTAAAGGACTTCACTGGGAATTATTTAGAAGCTGGAGGTTTTATCCTTACATACGTACTGATTTTAGACAAATTGATTGAGCTTAAAAACGATGAAAGAATTGTTTTTACAAATGAAATTTTCTGAAAGTGTAATTTTAAGACATGAAATTACGATATAGAATTTTATGAAGGAGCCGCAATTCCAAAGAGGATCCAATTTGTGCCTGAATCACTTAATCACTATCTTCTGTCGATTTAAAATATTTTACTAAATAAAATTAATTTAAAGAAACACCTTTAAAGTACGATGTTTCAAATGGTAAACAAATTTGTACCTTATGATTATATGTATCTGTAATCAGAAGAACACCTTGTTTAAGAGAACACACACTCATAGGATGCTGTAACTTAGCATTGTTTCCTTTACCATCAACATCTCCAAATTGAAAAAGATCCTAAAATAGAAAAATCAGTTCAATTCATTGTGCAATTCTTTTCAGAATGAAACATTAAAAATTGGTGTAAACGTTCATTACCAATCATGCAATATCTAGAGAAAAAAAAAATCCTCCCCTCAATCAATATATAATATTGCACAATCAATTTGTACAGGTAAGACATTTTTATGTATATATTTGCACTTTTTTTAAAGAATTTTAACCTTTTTCTTTTAATTTTGAAAAATTTGAATATAATGAACCATTATGTCGGAACTAGATTTAAAGAATTCCAATTTTAGAATTCTATTCAAATATTTTTGTGTTCGTGTTAGTTTATTCATGTTCAAAATGAAGTTAAACTTTTTCTAATGTTAACTTTTTTGTGGCAACAGAGTTTTAACAATCTATAAAACTACTGGTGTTATAGCAGTCAAGAAGTTTTTGCACGAGTGTGTAACTTCAAAGGTATTTAACATGTTTTAATCAGTTCCAATAAATTTTGTTCTTGCTTTTAACTTTGGTCTGTTTCTCGTCTTTGACACTTAAGTTCGCTGCGAAGTATGTTGAAGCAAGCGTCTAGGACATTGGTTAAATGTCTTGAACCTGCAACATGGAGTTTGACATATGTTTAGTTTTAATAATTATGTATCATAATATAAAGTACCAACTTTTTTTTAATGGCTCTTAAAAAGTAGTGTTTTGGACATATAGTGGGTAGGACTGGCGATCACCAAAGGACCGACACCTTCATGGTCTCATTCTTGTACACACACTGTTTGCAATTTTTCAAAAAATAAGGCAAAAAATAAGGTTCAAAAATGCTGATTACTAGTTTTTTGGGACAATTCAGTTTTGAGTTTTGTCAACCTTTTAGAGCTTGCAGCTCGCTGCAAAAATATTTCTGACTCATTTTTCCTTCTATCTATCATAACTCTAAAACAGTTAAAGATAAAACCAAGTCCTGGGTGGTTTTACGTTTCACTTGATCTCTTATATCAAACCACTTGTTTAGTAGATTAAATTGTATGATAAGCAATATTCTCTCTAATATGAAACCTTCTGAAAAATCACTCAAAAGTTTTATTGCACCAAGAAATGTTTAACCTTTTTGTCAGACAATACATGATCAATATTGAATTAAAAGTGTCCCCTCTAATAAGAAAAAATTCTAAGAGCAATATGCAACACCTTATCAAAAATGGGTTGAATCTTAATAAAGATAAGATTTAGAGATTATTTTGTCCTACTACTGCAAAATATTCCTTCTCACAAACCAAAAATCCTTCTACATGCAAAAATCATGCTTTACTGCTTACTAATGGATTAATACTGCCTCCAACAACTGTCTTCACAGCACCATTAGTTAAAGAAATTGAGCGAATAGTTGAACTCTCACTGTCAGCAACAAATAAAAAGCCAGGGTTCTTCTGTGAGTATGAAATACCAGAGGGTTGGGCGAAACCAGCTCGTAATCTATAAGCATTGTTCCGATTTTCTTCTTTGCCATTTCCAGCAAACACCACACATTTTGGTTTCCTAAATTTAAAAAAAAAATAAATAGAAGAATGGGATTTAAAAAATGGGTATGTCATTGCACTTACCGTATATACTTGCGTATAAGTCGATATTGTGTATAATTCGACCTCTACTTTTAGGAGGAAAATCGAAGGGAAAATTAAAAACCCACGTATAAGTCAAACCCCAACTTTCTGAGAAAATTGGGAACGTTTTGCTGCTAATTTTGAATTTAAATGTTACAAAAAGGAGGAAAATGAAATGTGATGGAAATTTTTATGCTTAAAAACGTTTGATTTTTATTTATTTAGTTTTTTTTTTTTTTTTTTTTTTGTACCAAAGGGGTTCACTTTTTCGATAGCGATTTTTGTAAAGGGTTCGATTTCGCTGTTACGATTTTTTCTACTTGTTGCTTTTACTTTGATTTTATATCAATAAAATTTTATGCTGCAGCCATATTACATTATTTTTAAAAAATAATTTTAATTAGCAACTATCGGGAAAATTTGCGAATACGGCGATCCCCTGAATACGAATGTGGTTCCAAATGGGTAATGAAGTTAGGCAATTAAAGTTAAAATAAATTTATTAATGAGGTCTAAAGCTAATTGATATCGAAATATATCAAAACAGAAAGGGTTAGGCACACGCCTCAATGAACACAGACGATCCTCTCACTTCCAAAGCAAAGATACAACTGACTACAAAGGGGAGTGGCTTAAAATGACGTAATACAAAAAATAAAAGGAAAACGAATCAAATCATTCAATAAAAAGACACCATTCGCTTCACCCCGCACTTTCCGCATAGTCTGCCGTTTACTGTAATTATTTAGCATTTTTTTCACTGTCAGACCATGTAAAACTTAAGTACTTACTTCTTTAGCATCTGCTTAAAAAGGATGGACTAAAATCAGGAAAATGTTCACGTTTTCAAGTGTTTTCATTTTCTAAGAATTTTTGTTGAAAAGTTTCGGTAATTCTGCCCTCTGTTTAAGTCGATCCCCGCGAACTAACTTTAAACTTCTTTTTGTAATAAATTTCTCAACTTATACGCGAGTATATACGGTAGTGCATTGAAACACGTTAAATTAACCAAAATCGAATTTAAGATGTTAAAATCAAGAAATTATTTAATAATTTGAAAATGTTTATAATGTCATACAAAGTCTAATAAAGAATAATTGCCATAGGTATTAAGAAATAAATAAATATAATTTTAGAAATCATACAACAAGAATATTAAAACAAAATTTCAACAGTTTAATTCACTCTAAAATTTATTATTAAGATTGATGAACAGAAAATATTGTACCTACTCCTCACAACTGGACAAATCTGCATTTTCAAAATGCATAGCCCAAATTTGATGAGAACCTGCAACTGCGATATAGAGTGTATTTAATTCTATCAAGTCAGATCCTGAAAATAAATATCGAAAGCAGATTTTTAAAATGCTTAACTTAAAATAAATCCTCAAATATTCCAGCACATAAGGAAAAAAAAGATAAAACTTTCCCTACATAATTAATTGTCAATTCTTTTACAGCAAGTTTAATACATTGCTCGTCACTAAGTACATTAATTTTGTAAAGCTCTGTAAATATCCGAGGGCATTGCAATCAGCTGAGGACATGTACTTTTTAAAAGGGCCTATTTAATAAATTAAAAATTATAGCTACCAAAATTTTATGAAGTCTTATATTTTATGTGTTATTGATTTGTTAATATGTAGGCTCTCTAGGCAGAACAAATAGTGAACATGAATTAACATTCAATAACTCCTGAGGTAACTATTCACTTCAACAACCATTCATAAAATTGAGATACATGATTGCATGAATTGTTACTCATGTTATGAAATAATTGTTCAATGATTAAAGCATCACAAAATAATTAGAACCAATGGGAAATGAGTTAGGAGATGATGTAACTAAGAAAAAAGCTATTGAAGAACTAGCCGTGTAATAAAACAAAATGAAAGAAATATGATTGAATTGCAGTATTTTTGGTGCATAACATGGTCTTATGCATGAACCCAAAAAATTTAATACAATTTTCTAGAAAAAAGTCCAAGCTTTAAAGTTTATTTTTTGAAAAATTATTAAATTTTTCAAATCATTTTCAATGGCAAACTTTTTCTCAGAGCCTTGCAAAGTAACATTAGTGTCATCTGACTCATTTAATTTCATTGTTAATTTCTTCTTCTTCATAATTACAATCATCTTCAGAAACGATCAATGCATAAAATACAGTAGAAGATCCACATCTTGGGAAAAGAAGTTTTGAGTTCGATAGCTTTTGACCTTATATAAATCATTTTACAAATTTAAAAAATTATACTCAGAATATATCAATATATTTGCACATTAGAATGTTTTTAGTACAGTAAGTATTAAAACTAACTTCTGTAATATTTTTACATTGTCATTCAAGTAAGTATGTTTCGTAATCATGATGCATTGTTGCTAGCTTCATGATTTGCATAACAGCTGCCAAATTTTAAGAATAATTTAGTACTTCTTATGTAAATACTAATTGTCATTTAAAAGCTTTGAATGAAGATGGGATGATAAAAAGCTTCCAAAATTTAAATTGCCAAAGAATTGTTATGTTTGAAGGCAAAGTTTTTTTTTTTTTTTTTTTTTGGAACTGAAAAACTTATTGTTTACTTCTAAAAAGTTGTGCATTTTAAAGGTCAGCATTATAAAGGCATTCTACTGTACAAAAAGTATTTGTTAAGTATAAATGCATTTGGTATCAACATAAAAAAATTATAATATAATATTTGAATGCATTTAAATTTTACTTCTAAAGGAGCACTTAACATTTTTCTTCATTAGTTTTGTTATTATAAAATTAAAAATACCCAATTGATAACAAACAATCTATTTTAAGCTGATTACACATTGATTTTTAAAAAAAAATTTATAATATAAAGTTACCAAATAGAAATAGTCAGTACTTAGGAGCAGAGGATGGTCAAGTTACAGCTATTTAAACAACTTACTGGGCATAACTATAATTTTGGACACTGTATTAGTCCAAGTTTAGTTTTAAAGAAATTGCTAGAAGTATCCGGCACAATAACTATTCAAAATCGTTTTTAAATAATGCTTGAATATTAAATCACTTACCAACTCTAGGTCCAACACAAATGTCCCAAGGAGAAAGAAAATGTGAATTATTTTCATTGTCCTCATGAATCACCGGTTCTTTATAAACAGTATAAACCAATTTCTTTTCTAAATCTATCTGAAATTGAACACAAGAATGAAAATGGGCTCATTAAAAAAAATTTCACATGCATATGTTGGTAATATTTTATTAATTTCAGATTTTGACTCCAAAAGGTTTATTTTTAACCATCACACTGGCTGATACGTAATGACTACAGTTGGGGCAAACCTAACCTGGCAGTATTATGAAGGATGCACAGATCCTGATCACAGTATTGCGATACTGTCAGGTTAGGATTGTCCCAACTATAGATGTGCTTCCACAACTGAAAATGGGGAAATAAAACAAACTATTAATTTGATGTTGGAAAAGATGACTACTACTACTGCTTGATCATGTCAATTACAAGTTTTTAATACTCAAATTCAGGAAAAACAGCAATATTTAAAGAAATTATATATATATATATATATATATATATATATATATATATATATATATATATATATATATATATATATATATATATAATAAATGTTTAATGTCTTAGTTAACCTACTTCAAGCAAATTCTGTGCCAATCTTTCCTTTTCATTTGGGAGAGATGAATATTTTTAGCAGACAAGCAACACTCAATGTTATTCTTAATCAGTAAAACTATATTTTAAATCATATACATTAATGCCTACCTAACCTAATTCTGGTTCATTGATTTCAGAAAGCCTTTGACAAGTTTAAAATAAACCAACCCAACTCAAACAAATCACAGAGTTCAAAGTAAAATTTACAGAATGCAGGAAAAATTGCATTTTGAATTCAAGAGAATATAAAACTAACTACGTAAGAGAAAATTAAGTACAGAATGCACGGCCTACAAAAACAAATTATTGTGCTAAATCCCTTTTTATTTACAGACTTTAAAACAAACATGTTTACCTTTCGAATGCTGTGGTTTCCAGTATCAGCAACATAAATGTTGTTTTTGAAGAAAGTTGTACCATGGGGATTATCAAATGAAGATGATTTAAATGAGCCATCTTTGTCACCTTTTTCACCAGTACCTATAGTAAACTAAAGTATCAAAACTCTTAAACTGAGAACTAAGTATTTAGATAATTCATTGATTTTAATTTAGATAAGTTACTCGTATTTTATAGTATTTGACACCATAGCTTTAAAAATAATAATAAATATTGCACAATATTTGAAAGGTTTATGATTTAATTTATATATTATTTTTTAACATGTAAGATTATAAATATGTTATTTTAAATGTTATGTATATTCAAATTATGTTGATATTTTTATTTGTTTTGCTGCTTTTCCAAATATCTCACACATAAGACAAATAATTAACTTCCATTAATCAATATAATAATAAACAAAATTATTTTTTAAATATACTAAAAGAAGGCACTTATGTATCAATTTGTAAAATTTTGTTGCAAAAAAAGTTTTATAAGTTCGGAGAAAAGTTTAAAAGCAGCTCAATACCAGAATTATATTTTGTTGTGTTGCCTTTGCAAAAAAATTATAATTTTTCTCTATACATGGAAAAAAAAATGTTTTGTCAAAGAAATTGTGTCAGACACTCTTCCATGTCCAGGAGACCCCATAGCACCTACAATCTTGAAATTAGCTACAAAATTATGGACCGTGGGGGTTTGCTGATTTGGAGTGCTAAATTGGTTGGAATACCCAAGTAAATTGGTAATTAGTGAACTTCAACCAATGTTTAAGGAATAAAGAGTAGGGGAATCTTTGTTCCTTATATCAAATAATAGAGACTTTGCCGTTTTAGTAACTAAGTATTATGCTCTTTGACTAGTATCTCATTCTCATCACTTTAGTAAATAGTCTTCTATAGCAAGTTCAATTAGAGTTAGCAGCTATTTTTCTTTTTGAAAATCTGACACCCCTTGATATCCTCCTTTCTTCTGGTGAATGTAACTGATAAGGTGATCCTCTTACAAATTGCTCTGTTACTGTCCAGTTTTTTTTTTTTTTTTTTTTTTTTTTTTTTTTTTTTTTTTGTGTGTGTGTGTGCGTGTGTGTGTGGTTTTCATCTTTCTGTTTATAAAATTTGAGTCCTGTTACCATTGTTTTTCCTTTCATTTCTGTACCTGCTTTCTCTTCAATTTATCTGATCAGGAACAATGATGGCTTGCTGATACTTTTTATAGGCTGAACTATTTCTTCTTGAATGTGAAGAAAAAATAGTTCAACCTTCTCTTTTGATGCAATGGAAGTTAAGTCCTCAGTTTGCATCATTCCCTGGACTACAAGGAAATAAATTTGACCAAATTGATCCTAAGCTCTATTTTGTTGTTCTTCTTTCTATATCATCAATCCCACTAACCATATTCAAAATTAACCATTATGCAGCACCATTCATTTAGGAGAAAGAATTTCATTTGGATTGTCATGACTCATATCCCTACAGTTTTTCCGCAGTCCCATTGCAAATCTCATCCATAGTTCAAGTTGAATGATGCAACTGCACCGTTCTATCAGAAGAACTACATCAATCAAAATAGAAAGTAATTCTACCCCATAACAAAATACTCATATTTATTTTTTTACAAAAATCTAAATAGATGCTCTTTGCTTTAAATCTGATCGACCAATGTTCAAATTGTAGCATTGCAATGTTTATTATTGCCCAAATTAATCTTAATTCCCCTAGTAAGACAACATGAAAACAGTTGCGTTATGCAGTCGAATATTTCTCTATGTACATAAGCCAAAAACATTTTAAACATGTACAATGATTCTACCACTGATGATATCAAAGTTCAAAATAAGTTTTGGTCAGATATATCTGGTTAAATACCTTTTGAAGTCCTTCAAAAAATTTAAATATCAATGACTAGTTAATAATTTCACTTAAATGGTTCCTTAGAGAATCATTTTCAACACCAAACAGCAGTTGAGTAGTGATGATGGAACAAGGCAGTCAGAAAAACAACATTTTTTAAAGTGCAAAAAAAAAAATGTAATTTAGTTGTGCCAAATGTGGTGTTGTAAATAGGTATGTGTTAATGTAATATATGTTTCTTATATTGCTTGTACCTACCAATTTTTATGCATTGCATTTAAAAATAAAGCATTATTTTTAAGCTCAACCCGACTCTTTTATGCTTTGGCATTACGTAAACCAAGGCAGGCTAATATGTTGGCTATACGTAGGCCAATACAGGCTAATTTTCCAACCCTTAATCCCTACTTTCACAAAAATCATTCTAGAAACATTGGTACCAGGGTTGCCAGGTTTGGCTAATATTAGCTAATATTATTTGGCTATTTTTTGTCATACTTAACTAAAAAAACTTGAAAGCATTAGCTGAACCAATTCAGATTTCACTTAATATTTATCATACAAAACCTGATGTAAGAAATTATATGCTCCACGGGGTTACATTGCGTAACACTTGACAGAATTCAGGACAGGACCAAGATTAATAACTTGGGATCTCCATAATTGCGTAATGGGACTTTCCGCGATTGCCTTCTGCGCAGATGCATGACAGCGCCTGGGTTATATGGCTATAGACAGTTGTCAAAGCATGACTGGAAAATCTCCTGATTGAATAGCGGGACAGCATTTTATGGCATAATTTTGACCGCTATTCGGAGAAAAAGGGCTAATTGGCTGCCCATCATGTATACTGTTTCAGTGTGTAGAAAATAAATTAGTTGTGTGTTGTGAACATGGTCTCTTCAATTCTCTCCCTCTCCAAAAGTTGATTTATGGAAAATGTGAAAAAGAAGAAGTGGCGAAAATCCTCTTCACCTGATCAATACTAAGAAATGTAACATTTGTTAATCAGAAGATTTTGAAAGAATATAAAAGCAATTATTAATTCAAGAGATTTAGAAAAATGTAAAGCATTTAAATATAGAATCAGTTAATCTTGCACAAAAAAACATAGCAAATATCAAAAAAGCATTTTTTTTTGTTCAATAATTGCAATTACCCAAAAAAAAATTTATCATTTTTAAGCATCAAAAAAGAGAATTTTACAAAAAAAATTATCCAAAAGAAAATTTACTTTCAGTTGTCCATTTTCTTCCAATATTAGTAATCGATTATGGCCAGAATCGGATATAACTATCAACTCCTCATGTGAAGAAACATTTCCTGGATAGAGCAATTTTGTTTTGGGCTCCTGAAGAGTACATGTGGGAAAAGGAATCAAATTCAAAGTTATCTGTCGAATCTTGTAATACTCCAATAAGCAATCATAGAGAAAAGATATTTTGTCAATTTGTGACTCGCCAACCAAAGCAAAGAGAATTTCATGAGAAGGACCTACAAAATACCATTCATGTTAAATTAAAACAGCAGAAAATGACACAATGCTGACAAACTGTAAAGAAATATATATGCACTAGTTTAATACAGTAGAATACCAGTATAACACCGACCTATAAAACACTATCTTAAATATATAAAAATCTTCTGTGCGGACATTTGTCACCATAAGGCTTTTTAACGGCTGGATCGATTTTGATCAAATTTTTTGTGTGTAATTAAGTTGTGGCAAGCATGGTTTCGAAGCGCGATGGATTGAATCGGAAAAGTTTTTTAATAATTAATTAATTTAAACATTGGATGGTTATATCTCCCAAATGATTAACGTTTATTTTAACCTATTGTTGAGCGAGAATTGAAATAAATATTAAACCCGTTGCCAAAGGACAATACGAAAGCCAGCTCCGCTTATTGCAATGAAATTTCCTAGTGTGATATGTCAACTGAAAATAGATAAAACGTAGAGAGTGAGAGTGAAGCCTTCATTTCTTGAAAGCAACGATTTTAGGTCCAGTGATATATTTTAAAGTAACGTACTGCAAGGTTCACGCGAAACGTGTATTCTGTCGTTGTAGTTGAACCATGTGAATGGATCAGTGCTTCAGTTTTTCCTAACCAAATGATCAGAAAGTACCGTACCTAGCAACATTTGTTTCTCAGCTGAAATCCATCTGAGTTCTGGCACCAATGTCAGGAATACTTCAAAGATTATCTAACTAATCAGAATATTATTAAAGGAAAAAATGATGGAATTTAAAGACGAAACAAATTTTATTTTCGTCCAGATAAATTACAACAGGGTAGTTCTGTACACAAAAGATCAGTGCAGTGGAAGATCTTTATCTTTGGTGGAAAGAACAAATTAGACAATATTTGAAGTTTTAAAAGTTTTCGTTAAAAAGATCGGATCGCTAATCGATAGGAGTTGGCTTCGCTCACTAATCGACTGGATTACAGTAACGTGGTGGCTTGGCGACTTCGGCTATAAACAATAGAGTTGCATGATCATTTGTTTGCATTTTAAAGCTACTGTTAATGTAATTTATTGTATTTTTTGTTTATTTGGCGAATCATTTCAAATTGCGAAGAATTGCTTTTCGTTTTTTAAAGAGTTTTTAGTCATTTTAGTTGAAGAAAGTATTTATTTTACATCGGGAGGGTGGGGGAGGGATGAGTGATTTTCGCTTATTCAGAGAACTCTTTTTACCTTTATCATTTTTCTAAACGATATCTTTTTCATATGGGGGATGTTGCAGCGGGATTTCCCGTTTGTTCTAGATGGGTAGTTAATTTTTACACAATCTGAGTACGCTTTTTATCGTTTGAGTATGGCTGAAAGAACAAACCATCAAGTACGAGAGAAAAAATAGTTAATAAAACAACTGCTCAGTGGGCTTTAGATAAACCAAGTTGTAATAAATATACGCATTCTGACACCAAGCAACTTAAAACATTTTCTTTTTACCTATTTTTTTCGACAAAACGGTTCAAAACACTTGATAGTTCATTGAAACTTTTTAACTTTTCAATTTATGAAGTTTGAACAGAACAACGTCTATTGGGTCCTCTAGTTTTCTATAAAATGCACAACTTTACAGAAGTCAAAACTAAGTTTTTTAATTAAAAAAGTGCTCTATATTGTCTTTCAAACAAATTTTTCGACTTCCCATCTTAATTACCTTACTAACCAGATTGGTTTAGAAAATATAGCTGTTATGCAAACCATGAAGCTAGCAAAAGTGCAAGATAGTTTTATTATTATTCTTATTATGAAACATATTTATTTGTGAATTATAATGTACCCTTATATATTAAATTGCACAATTAATGCTCATTGAAGCAAAAACTTAGTCTAATGTACAAATATCTTCATATATTCCAAGTATTGTTTTCTAAATTTATGAAATGTATCTGTATAAAGACAAAACCTACATAATGCAAAACCTCTAGTCCCAAAGTGTGCATTATAACGGTTTTCTACTACTTAAATTTACATGAATATGAGCAATTGTTGTGCTACGCAGCACTACAAAATATAAATAAAGTTTTTGGTTGAACTAACTTTCAGTAAATATGGGTTTTTACTTCTGATTAGCTCATCTCTGGCAACGCTTTTGTGATTGACTAAGTGTTGGCAGTTCATTTGCTTTTTATATTGAAGAGATATGTATGGTTGGCATTTACATTTAAAAATTAAAAATACTCTGTTTGCATAGAACCTATTGTCGCACCATGCTAAATTAACGAACTTGAAAATTAGGCTTTTTCAAGAGAGCCAAACAATTTTTTTCAGCCAGAAACATTTAGTTATTCTTAATGTTTTAATTTTCATAAATAACTTTATGTGTAAAACTATCGTTTGAAGTACTTAAAAGTATAACCTGCAGATAGCCCTTTTTTAGTACTACGGCAAACCATCGAATTTGAGAAATCGAGACTTTTCACATGTGTTTAATTTAGCATGGTGCCGACGATATATTGTGCATAAAAAAGTAAGTATAGCCAAACGTTTTCCAGGTTACAATGCTGTTGACTGTTCACTTTATTTGTTTGGCTAATTTTGGAACTGATGTGATACACCCCACCCTTGGCGACTTTTTCCTGTTGGCGCCAAGAAAGCGTCGCCAAGAAAACGATGTATGACGACATATGTCATACATCGTTCTTAGCGATGCTTTTTTAGCGCCAACAGGAAAAAATCAGGTAGAAAAACATGATCAAAGCACTTCAGAACACAATATATATAAAAACAACATAAAAGCACAACAAAAAACATCACGAATATATGCTTCAAAAATGTACAGGGCCGGGGTTTTTTGTAAACGTATTAAAATACAATGAAATAAATTATTGTATTAATTACAAGTCGAAATTAATGCATTAATTTTTTTTTTTCATCATTTCTCCGGGATACAAGCCCTCGGTCTCATAGTACTTTCGTAATGAGACCTCGGTTCGCCGGCCCTGCGTCGGTCTCATTACGAAAGTACTATGAGACCTCTGGCTCGCCAGGACCTCGCTCCGCTCGGTCCGTTATCCCTCCGATTGTTAATATACATTACAGTCGGAGTATGGTCACAGTTATGTATATTTTCATGGAGACACCCAAGGGTGGCTCCTTCCGTTCAGTGTACAATAATGACACAGTTTTAAGTGTGAAATATGCACCATTATTGTGCAGATTTATTAATAAAATTCAGCATTTTTAAGAGTAGGACTGAGCAACAAATACATTAAAAAGACAATCATTAAAAGAACATAAAACAACAATAAACATCGCGATATATGTAACAAAGATATCAAAAACTAACTATCTAAGAACACAATACTTAAAAGTAAGTGCACTTACCTCTTTTTTAAATTCTTTTCCATCCACCCCCGCAAAAATACTTCAAATTAAAATCCCCCTAAGAGCGGAACATATGTGCACCTACCTCCACGGACACACGTGCGAAAAGAATTAGTTCACATCTGTACTTCCCAGGTATATTCTGCAGGGTTACTAGAGCTACCGGAAAAAGTTTTATCGCCACGTTGGCGATTTTTGAAATGAGCTAAAAATTCTATCCTCGCCAAGGGGGGGGGGTATATCACATCTGTACCCTAATTTTATTAACTGAACAAGTTAACTAAACTCTATAAATGTCAATTACACTACTGTCGTGGTCTTATTAATAAAATATTTAACATCAAATGCAAAATTGCTATTGCACAATACTAAATAGCAGAAAATAACTGCTGAAATAAAAAATTTTCAACTAACCATGTTTTCAAAACGCTCTAAAAATTATGTAATTTTTTGAAGCCTCATGTAGATTTGAGGCCCTGTACATATCCAGAACTTCTAACAGATTATCTAAAAAAAATTTGATTGAATTTCTAACAGCTATCAAAAAACTTGCAAGGTTTAAAATGGGAAAACATAGGGTGCATGTGCTACATAACTAAAAAATGAAAGCAGTAGTTATGAATCAGAAAACATAAACATCAGTTTATACAATTTGCAAAGCAATAAAATTGTTAGTTAAATTATTAAATGTACCAATCATCTGTAGTGTGTGTCCAATGTATTTCCTTTTAAATGCTCTACAAGTATTTTGATAGCTGTTAAAAATCAGAATCAAATTCTCCAAACAATCTGCTAGAAGTTCTGGATCTGTATAGGGCTTTAAATCTACATGAGGCTTGAAAAATTTAGTTCCTACTTTTTAGTGCATTTTAACCCCCCCCCCCCCCCCCGGCAAATTGAAAACTTTTTTATTTTAATAATTATTTATTATTTAACAGTATCATTGTATACAGGCCTTTAGCATTTGCTATCTGTTAATTTTTGTGAAGATTTAAATATTACAACTTAAAAAATCTTATATTTATTTAACAAACATACAGTCGAACCTTGTTAAACCGCCAACCTTAGTGACTGGCCAAAAGTTGGCGGAAGTTGAGAGTGGCGGTTTAACGAGTTTTCCCCAAAACCTGCATAAATACATGTTTCAATGAAAACACTTTGAAAGCATGTATTTTCCTTTCCAAATGAACTTTGAAAAATAACAGCCATTGGCAGTCTGTCATCGATGGTTCTTTGGCATCAATAAATTGATGGCCTGTGAATTGATTTGCATTCTTAATTTCAAAAATTTGAATTTTTTCGTGCATACTTAAGATTGCTTTTGATATCTTAGCAGAACAAACAAAATATAGCATGATGTCATAGAATGCTGATACAAACTTCTGCAAATGGTGTCAATTACAGGTTAAGCCCTCAGCAAACAACTGTTCTCAGGTCATAAAAGCAAACCATTTCATGTAAGAATGAAGTCTTTCACGGCCGGTGTCAATAATGTTGTAAGATTCCGGGCTTTTGTGCCATGGTCTGAGTATTGTTTCCCCAAACATTTCAACCGCATCTGCGGCGATCATCTTCAGTGTTTACATGGTCGAAGCTTCCAGGGAAGCCGACTTCCTATCAACTGATGCAGATTTCGAAGTTTTGTCACAATTTATGTGGGGAGAGATAGCTCTCCCTTTGTTTTGGGCCAGGATTGGTTAATGAACGTTTGTCCTTGTTTCTGGTTGGTTGAAACTTGAGCTCTCTTCATTCTGGTTGGGGATTAGCTGCTGGACGTCCGTCACTGTTTCTGGTTCGCTAAAAGTATCTCTCGGGATAATCCGTCTAAGTGCAGCATGTCATAGTTCGTTTATCTTAATTCCTTCTTCCTTTTTGTTGAAATTGTTGGGATGTTTGAAAATTTTGATTGCTTCACCCTTCATCCTAGCAAGAAGAAAAATGGATCACAAAAAAATGGTCCGTTATCGAACTTTGTGATTCATTTTTCTTCATGCACTGATAAAGAGGTTTGCTTTTATAACCTCAAAACAACTGTTTGCAGAATTTGTTTTTATTTGTACAAGTATACATGTCGTAACTTTACAGAAGTCATGGGCGGATCCAGAGGGCGGGCCATGGGGGCCATGGCCCTCTCCGAGAAAATTTAAAGAATAGTTAAAATCCCCTTTTTTCATCAAAAATGCAAAACATTTCCTTCATAATGCATACAAAGTCTCACAATAAGGTCAACAATGGGGGAGGGGGAATGGCCACCCCAAGAAAGTTCCAAAAATAGTCAAAAACCTTTTTAGAGCTAAATATAAAAAATAACCTTGTTATTGTGAAGTCTAACACGAATATAAAAACAACACAGAAGAGCCATAAAACGACACTGAGGAAATGTCAAGTATATTTTTTTAAACTTTTTTTCCTAGCTTAAATTTAAAAAAAAATGTATTGTAATTCATGTGAAGTCTAACAAGAATGGAAACAATGCCAGAGGGAGAGCATGACCACCCCACAAAAATTTCAAAAGCATCAAGTATATAAAATATTTGGATGTATTTAGCATAATGGACTCGTCTTGTTAGATGTGTTTACTTCCTCCATGGGGGTACTTTAGTTCCTATATTTTCTGAAACACAAAAACAAAAAAACTTGTCTTCTTACGCAAAATCCGGTAAACATCGAAATCGGTTAACGAGAAGTTCGGTTAATTGTGAAAAAACAGGGATATGTGTTAGGAAGTGTTTGAGGAAGATTTATGACCGTGGTGAGAGAGAGAAACTCTCACAAAGCAAGCAAGAAGAGCTGGATGGTTTATGGTCTCTTTGGAAGGTAAGCATTTTTTTGCTGTTAATGGCAGATAAAAAAAATAGCCACGATTTTGAAATCTATAGAAAATTTCTGTCTAGTTTCATATGTAATTCGATAATATCCTATTCTGAGAAATGGATGTGGCAAACACCATGGGCGGATTTATGGGGGGGCGAAGGGGAGCAATGCCCCTCCAGTCTTGGGAGGACTTTATACATAGTAACAATAAACCTTCCAAAATCTTTTTAAAAATCATGATTTTTTTTCTTTTTCGAATAGTTTAGAAGCGAAAATGATGAGAATAGCGACTGTGTTTTTCTGGTGTGTGTGGGGGGGGGGAAAGCACCGTACCATATATTACAAGTAGTAAAGCGGTCACTGAGATGCTACAATGTGTTGAAAACGACTACTTTGAACTGAAAGCTATTAGGGCAAGTATATAAGCAAAAATATCGACTGAACGAGCTATGTATTCAGCTGCAATACTTAAAATAATCAAGGATTATTTCAACAAATTAGAAACTGAAACTAAGATTTTAAAAAAGCGAATTTGCCTATAAACTAAACAAGCTATATAGCTTAGGACACCCGCTTTGTTGAAGGCCCCCAACTCCAGCAAATTTCATAATTTGTTCCTTACCAAAAAAAAGAGGGGAAAGACTTGAAAAAATAAATTTCATTTTAAAGTGCTTGAAAACCTTGAAAAATTTGGATACAAACCATAAATTTAAACATTTATAGCAAATGGGAGGGGATAGACGGTAGAGGAATAAATGCTGAATTATGTTAAATTCAGTTTTTGCCTCATCCTGCATCAAAAATGTAAAAATCATGGTTATCACGTTTTTGTAACATATTACTTAAGATAAATTTTTGTGACTCACATGTTTCACATCTTGCTGTTTATTTAATCCCAAATGCAGTGTAGTATTTCGGATATTCTTTTGTATTGCTTGCTTCTATCTTACTTCTACTGCATATTGTTAATCTGTTCAGCACGGGGGAAAAAAACACCACCTCTATTCCTTTCCGTTTTCTGCACAGCTTGTAATTAAATAATTTTAATTGGTCTCGCGTCCTTGAAATGGATTAGATGAGTCTTTGAAATTCTTAAGCAAAGGGTGCTTTAATTTAATTTCTTATAAAGTGTATAAATTATGAATTGTCCAAATAAGCAGCATGGTGCTCTTCTGTTATCTATTTTCTAAATCTGTACACCATTTTTTAAAAAGCATTTTTTATAATTGATCATTTTGTATTTAATTCATTGTTGTATTTGTGGTTGGGTTAAAGGTGTGACCAAAAACTAATTGAATTCAACCAACAGCCCGATGTAAGCAAATAAAACATGATCTTATCATCTTCTCCCTCGCTTTTTCTCTCTGAGGAAAGACTGCTGCCAGTGATTTGTCCACCCGAAAACAATTTTTATTGTGTATTATTGTAATTGGCAAAAGAGTATTTTGCTATTTTTTTCAGATAACTTTGTGGTTTGAATTACCCCTTATAAGGCTTCAAAATGCAGAATTTTATATATTTTACAAAAATTCCTACGGGGGAGAAACCCCCGTACCCCCTAAAATTGGGTGTATTCTATTGGTATATTATATTTGGTATATCTAATTGGGTATATTCCCTACTTAAAATTAACACAATTTCCCTTCATGTACCATATGTATAAAGCATAGTGGGGGGGAAGGGGTACTTAGGCCTTTTTTGCCAACTACAGAAAAGTTGTCCGGGTCTACAAAAGATCCCAGAAAAGCTGAAACAGCTTAGGGCCACAATAAATCTAAATCCAGCCTTGATTACAACTAATATTGCTCCAAAAAAAAATCCTACCCCCCCCCCCCCCCCCCCCCAGGAACTCAATCCTAAATCTTCCTATGGCAAACACTTGCTTTCAAAGACTTTGCCATCCACTGAAATTTTGTGTCCGAAGAATTTGTATGATATTACGCTTTTTGTTCTGTTCTTTTTCATATTTTAAATGTTTTTTTATTTCAAAAACTTAGCGTTTCTAATGTTCAAATTAAAACTACAAATTTTGCTTACAAATTTGCGTTGTGAAAAACCTACGCTAATGTATTTTGGAAATGAAGTAGTTCTAAACTTAAGATACAAAGAGATTTGTACGGAAATTTTTAAAAGAAACATTTTTTTATATATATAATATTTAAAAAGTATTTTTTTACTGGCCTGTCAATTGTTATACTACGTGTTTCAATATTCCATCCGAACAGACGAACGAAAATTTTTTAGTGAAAAGTTAGAAAATACATTTAATGATTGCGCATTAAGTAAAAGTTAGATTTCAGTTTTAACCTGACTTAATGCTGTGTTATGTCATTATTCTTCATTTCTTTTTAATATGGGACCCTCCAAACCACTCCTCTTGTTAATATGACTAAAGATTGTCTACAAACCGCGTTTTAAAAAATTACTTGTAAAAGTTTCCAGGGGAGGGTCCCCCACCTCACCTTTTTCGCCAACAGCCTTTTAAGATCAGCCTACATTTTGTTTTACACGCTTGAGTTTTAAAATGTTTCCGGGGAAGATCTCCTCCCTCCCTAACATCCCCAAATCTCTTCTCCCTTACCATTACCAAAGATAACTAAAATGCATCTTTAAGACTGCAAGTAAGAAAAAATTCATGGTGTGGGCCCTCGAATCTCTCCTTCACGTATTGTCACGAAAAGATCGTATTAAACTGAGTTTTTAGCTGTACATTTGCAAAAAAAAAATCTGCCAGAGAACCCCTGAACCTCCCTCTTCTTAACATTATTGGAGGTAATGTTTGCGTTTTTAAGGTTTCAATTTAGAAAAATGGGCGGAAGGGGGGAGGGGTGCAGGCGAGCCCTTAATATTACGAAAGTCGGTTAAAATGCATTTCTAAGATTACAAATCGGGAAAATTTCCTTAGATGGGCCTTCAAATCTCTCCTCCCTCTAACATCATCAAAGATTACCTAAAATTGCATTCTCAGGACTACAATTTCGAAAAATAGACAGGGCAGTGCCACCAAACTTCTTCTCCCCTAACATTACCAAAGATCGTCTAAAATGCATTTTTAAGGCTTCAAACTCGAAAATTTTCTGGGGGAGAAACCCCCTGAGTCCCCTTTACTTTGGAGTTAATATTATACTTACAGTTGATTCATATCGGCTTCATTTTAAATCAGAAGTCCTATGCAGTCGCCTCAGAACAAACAGTATTGAATACTGATTAAAGAATTACTACTTTGAGGCGCCGCTATATGCACATATTTGTTAAGAAAATAAGAAAATTATTGGGAAGGTTACAGCCTTTATGTTGAACTTTTGTCGCCTAGTGAAAATTCCTTAAAAAATGCTTTAGTTAAAGGTGGGCTATTATGATATTTATAAAATTCCAAAATTTCCAAAGCATCATATTTTTCCCAATGGCCCCCTCCGAGAATTCTGCCTGGATCCGCCCCTGACAGAAGTTTTTGGAAAAAAAGATCCTCTTCTGATTTACTTACTTACCTATGATAACAACAGTAGGCCAACAACTAACACCCAATCTTCTCCACAAGATACTTTCAGGATCATTCAAAACAGGGTGAGTAATTTTGTTTCTCCGAACAGCTTCTGTTACACTGTTAAGCTCTTTTTCATTAGGAAACTTAGGAGAATGCACTCCAATAACTACAAAACTGGGGTCCATTTTATCTTCAACCTCCTTCAGATACGGCAGCACATGAATGCAGTTTATGCAACAAAACGTAAAAAAGTCAAGTATAGCGACCTTACCACTTAGATCTTG